>NW_006767453.1:310860-315475 GCF_000264995.1 Punctularia strigosozonata HHB-11173 SS5
ATCTTGTAACGGATTCAACTCCGATTTTCCTGTTTCCTGTTCCCTTTGTCTGACATCATAGCTTCCCTTTGTAGACTTTAGTTTCCCGTCGCTTGCGACGGATCTTTCGGTCCGATCTTTCCGCCTCTTCCGTAGATATGTTCCCTTTGTGTTCCATACGATATCTCTCGTCTCCGTATGTTCCCTTTGTGCGCCGAACGGCGCCTCCGATCTCCGACATCTCCGACTTTACCATTGTTCTCTTTTGTACATATAAACCGTCGAACTGTACCGTAGATAGTCAGTTCGAATATCGACTAAGCTTCACTCTATTCCTCCTGCGGACTCAGAGCGCGTAGCAGCCTAGCGCACGAGCTTAGGCTTGGTCCGCATCCGATCTCGACTCCACCAACGTTTCCGACTTATCGACTTCACGCCGACGCGTCTCCGACGCGTCTCTGACTCCGCTCCGACTTCACTCTTGAGTTCCTCCCTTCTATTTTATTCTATTCTACGTATATACGTTTCGGACTTCGGTCCTCCGACTCCGTTACCCCTTGCCTGTATCTGATCTTGACACACTGGTAATGTGGCAGTGCACAAGGGCGGTCACAATGGTATCTTTCTCGATATTCTCCTGTATCATCTCTTGTTATGATATTGTTTTACAAGAGAAATATTAAGGAGAGATTTGGCGCAGCACAGGGGTCCAGTATCTAGAGGGAAAGGATTAGCCGCGATGGCCACAGGATGCCAAAGATGGCCCAGTGTGACAACAATGCCGCGTCACGTCCCGTCACGCCACCTCACAGACCTGGCGGGAAACGGCCTCCGTACATGAGGGACCTGGGAGATGAAAGTGGCGTCGTGGCGCGCCAACACCGCGCGCGAGCATCCCCCAACCTCGCTCACGTCACTTTCGTCCTCGGACGGTGCGCACGAACATACAAGACCACCGAGACCGCGATGGTTGCAGACCAAAGCGAACAAGCCACGTCTGCGGAAATCCCGTCTACCCCCACCTCGCGAACGGCTGCCTGGCCGTTCGATGATATCGAAACGGACTTGATCATACGCTCCTCCGATGGCGTTGACTTCCATGTCCTCCGAAAGATCATGTCAATTGCGTCTCCGAACATCAAGTCTCGTCTCGCGGTCCTTCCATCTGCAGTAGGTGGGCCCCAAATCCTGGAAATTCCGACGGACAGCACGACGCTGGATCAGCTCCTTCGTCATTGCTACCCAGTGGATTTCCCTTCCTTTGCTCATATCGAACAATTGGAACCTGTCCTGGGGCTTGCTATGGCCTACGAGATCAAACTGGCAGTCAGCGTTCTTACGGAACGCCTGCGCACGAACCTGAACGCATCGACCTGGGATGCGCTCAGGGTGTATGCATGCGCATGCCGCCTTTCTCTATATTCAGAGAAACACCTGGCTCTCGGAATGCTGGGGAGTAGACAAGCTGAAGATCTGGACAGTCCAATATTTGATAATATCGCCGCCACGGACTACATACAGCTCATCAAGTATAATCGCAAGCCAAACACTCGTGGTCGACCCCATTCCAGCTTCTATTCCAACAAGAGTGCTGCTGATGCTAGTGCAGTATCACCATCACGCCAGACCTTCGACGATCCACTTGCGGATGTCACATTGCGATCATCCGATGGTGTAGGTTTCCGCCTCTACAAGGTCATGCTATCCTTTTCCTCTCCATTCTTTCGCGCCATGTTCTCCTTGCCGCAGGAAGCAGCGCATGCGACCGGCGGCCCGTCAGATCCCCCCGTGATCGACGTCTCGGAACGTAGTCCCACCTTGCGCGACCTTCTCCCATTGTGTTACCCACCCTCCCCCATAGACATACCTCTTACGACGAATTTGGATCGGCTGCACGATGCATTACAAGCGGGACTGAAGTATGACATGTCAGCCGCGGTCAGGGTACTATGCACTCACCTCGTCGAAGTCTGCGCCAAACCGGAACCAGCTGGCGTTTATGCCATAGCAAGATGTCTAGAGCTCGACGACATCGCCCTCGAGGCCGCCAAACTGTGCCTGAGGCAGAGTCTTCCCGAGTTGGAGGAGTCTGATCAATGGCGCCGCGTCGTCGCAGCAGACTTTTGTCGACTTCAGCGTTATCACGTTGCTTGCGGGACATCAGCCGCGGCCGTCGCCGTGTCTCTCGACGGGCTGGCTCCAAGTTGGTATTCGCACGGTACTCAGTCATGGATGGATTGTGCATGCAGACCCTCATCTGTGGTTTGGTTTCATCGCAATGGTGCAAAGAATTGGGTGGGTTGGATGTCAAGCACAGCGCAAAAACTCAGGCACCGTCCAGGCGCCGCATCTTCCACAACAACACTTGACACGCTGTGGAGTTTTGTGGTGACCGAATCGTCGCTTAAATGTCCTTCCTGTCTCCCCAAGCTGCCTGCAGATCTCCCAAAGATGCAGGCATTCTGCGATCAAATGAAAGCCGAGATACAACGCATAATCGACCAAGTACGCAACTCCCTTGAGATTCATCATGAAGGCTAATATCTGTGGTGTAGGTTCCTTTTTATCCCTACCTACCTACAGCATAGCCAACTGTGCCATACATGGACGATTGGTGGGGAATGCACGTATAGCAGAGATTTGCCACAGCTGCCAGCAAAGTGATGGCAGATAGCTGCGAGGTGGCGCCTTCAATCGTTACAGCGATTCGAGAGAGCCTGGGTCAGACCTATGTATAAAACACACCTGTTGTTGCCGTAGCATTGGGATCACGCCGACCTGGATTCATGACATAAAGTTCCCGTAGATCGGGATGTCCGCAATGTGTAATATAGTACACCGCAATATGCCTGTCAACCTTGATAACACCCATTATTCTATGTATCACGCCAACATGCCACCTGCTGTGTACTACATTCGAAACCTCAGCAATAGACCGTCGAATGTGATGTCATGCATGTATGATGCAGCACCATAGGATCCATAACACGCTGATACATCAAGCTTCTGATTTAGTGGCTACAATTGTACAGTTGCCCGTCAGGCGGTATGGCACGGTCACGGGTGGTCAAAGTGCGCACGTGTAGACGACAGGCGCAACTGAGCCTCACTGCTCAATGCCAACTCTCACCGAACCATCACACAAGCATTAAAGTACGAAGTGATCCTCCGTCCTCTCATGGCTATCGAAGAACACGATAATGTGTCATGTGCAGAGGTCCAGTCGTCTCTAACCTCGCACAAAACTGCCTGGCCTTTTGACGACCCAAACGCAGACTTAATCTTGCGCTCCTCCGATGGCATATGGTTTCACGTCCTCTGCCAGATCATGTTGATTGCATCCCCCATCCTCAAATCTCGCATAGAGAATCTCCCCTCTACTCCAGATGTACTCCCAATCCTAGAGATCGCAACACACAGTCAGACACTTGACAAACTCCTACGGTTCTGTTACCCCCTTGAACTCCCTTCATTCTCGGATATCAAACAATCGGAACTGGTGTTAAAGCTCGCTTTGGATTATGACTTCAAGATTGCAGTTGCTTCACTCAGGGCATGCTTATGCAGGAACATAGGTGATCTGTCATTGGACGCGCTTCAAGCATACACATGTGCATGCCGTCTCTCCCTTGATGAAGAAAGATGTCTAGCAATGCAAGCACTAGGATCTTGGGACCCATCAAGCCCTGTATGCAATGATATACCTGCTTCCGACTATATCCGACTCATCCAATATCAACGCAATGCAAAGTCTGAGCGTAAAACATGGGCTAGATGGAGGAGGAACTACCGCAGCTCTTTAGATGCGTTGAAGAATATCCCAAAGGACGTGTAAGCAGTAACTGTGCTAGAATCTGTCCCAGTACGCCCCCCCTTCGACGCCCTGGGCGCAGATGTCATTTTACGCACGTCTGATAACGTGGATTTTCGCGTCTACAAACTGATCTTGTCGCTCGCCTCCCCATTTTTCTCTGATATGTTCACACTGCCCCAAGCAATGGATGCGAACGTTGGGCAGCCGGTACCACCTGTCATCAACATGGCGGAAGATAGCGCCACCATAGACTGTCTTCTCCGGCTTTGCTACCCCCCTTCTACCACTGAAGCACCCTTGGACGGTGATCTCCATAAACTGTTTTGTGCACTGGCCGCGGCGATAAAATACGATATGCCGGCTGCAACATCTGAAAAAATCTTTATCTATATAGCTGCCCCTCAGAACTATGGACACTATTGGAGTGCTATGGATGCTATATAGAAGTTGCCCAGATGCTATGTAGTGCTATGGTTGCTATGTAGAAGTAGGACAGTTGCTATATAGTGCTATATAGTAATTATAGGTAATATAGTTCAAAGTACTAGCTACATAGTGATACATAGCTCATAGGTGCAGTCAATATAGCACCCATAGATTTGGTATGTATCTGTATAGTAATGATAGCAGGTCTCCCAATGCACAAATACCATGATTGAAACCAGACTCAGGTCTTGAATGATAATATTAGCCACTCTATATACTATTAGACTGATACATACTTATAACTATCTACAAAGTGATTAAGTTTGTGCTATCTGGAAGGCAGGGACAGTGGCCCAAAGCTGACTTAGACGAATCAACGCGGCTGACACCGGTCAC
>NW_006767453.1:316605-322266 GCF_000264995.1 Punctularia strigosozonata HHB-11173 SS5
CCCTCCTTCCCACAGCACCGAGCGCGAGCCGCCAACGCGGTCGCGCTCGGCGTCGCCTCCACCCTCGCCAGCCCCCCTTCGCCCGACGCCGAGCGCGAGCCGCCAACGCGGTCGCGTTCGGCGTCGCCTTTCACCCTCGTGCCCTCCACTCGCCCAACGCCGAGCGCGAGCCGCCAACGCGGTCGCGTTCGGCGTCGCCTCCCACCCTCGCACCCTCCATCGCCCAACGCCGAACGCGAGCCGCCAACGCGGTCGCACTCGGGTTCGCCTCCCTCCATCACGCCACCTCCGCCCAGCGTGAGCCGCTAACGCGGTCGCGCCCCTCCCGCTACTTGCCCGTCGCCTACCGCCCCTCGCTCAGTGCCAGCACCCTTCCCCACTCCCCCTATGTCTATGGGCGGCATGTCTACGCTGCTTACGTAATCACCATTCACTAATAGTACTTGATACAATTTTGTCACTTATATAAAATATGATGAAAAATAATAATTCTTTACTAGAATTTGGAAGATTATCAGTGATATATAATAAATAAATAAAAGTAATTTTATTCAGATGACTATAATATCTATCAAGCATATGATTGCTGTAGAGTTTACATAGGATATATAGTTTCAGTAACACTAGTGTGTGAGCTATATAGCACTAAGGTATGCCCTACATAGCTACTGTAGCCATGACAGTACCCTCTATAGCACCTATAGCACTATGATAGCATTGGCTGGCAGATTTCTAGCATGGGTAGCAAAGGACATCGCTATGGACCTATGGAGGCTATATTGCACTATACAGTGCCATATAGTGATCTAGATTTTTTCAGATGAATCAAGTCGTTATGCAATCATCTCAGCAGCTGCGCAAAGCAGGATCCAAGTGATATTTATGTCATTGCCAGGTGTCTGGACCTTGATGACCTCACGTTTATATCCGCAAAGCTTAGTCTCCAAAAGTACCTTGTCGAACTGGAGTCATCTGCTCAATGGCGGCACGTCCGCACAGTAGAATTCCGTCGACTCAGTGTTGAATTGGCGCTCTACAGCCACCGATTCACAGGCGCTGGCACAGCCCGCCTTGACTGCCGTCCTCGGCACAGCTGTATCTATTTCTGACACAATAGGCTGTGCGTTGCTACGTTCCACAGCCTTCTTTATTGTTCTATAGCTTAGCATGTGATTGCACCGCATAGCCACTCTCTGTAGTATATATACAGGCCTGTCTGAGGGTTGCAATACAAGTCGCTTTACTTCTGTCCTCCACAGACTGAGACTTACCCAGACTCAACCAGGTGAGCTTGACATCGCCCGCCACTGTGTGCGGCAGCGCAGCTTTCACAGGTTATGAGCCCTGGGCTCGCTGGGGCTTGCGTCGATGATGGTAGCATCCTGCACCGCGTCCGCAATGCATTGAGACGGTTGCACTCTGCACCGACTCTGCGCCCTGGGTGCCCTGCTCGCCTGAAGCGTCGCCTTTAATGGCTTGACGCTGTGGTGGACAACGCGTAACGCCTCTCGGCGACGCGTAGCACGGCTTAAGGCTGTCGCTCCACTAGTGATCTGCAGCGCTGTCATGCGCTGGTCGTTTAGTTGATTCATTACGCTGACGACTGTTTCTTTCAACCAGATCGTACCAACTTTACCAACACTCTACGCTACTATGTCGTCTGCTCTGTACCAGATCGCCGAGCTCACCGGTGCTAACTATCAGCACTGGGCCTCTGACATGCAGAACTATCTCATGGCGCACTCGCACTGGACTGCGATCGTCAATCCTCGTCCTGCTCTCTCTACGCCTCCCAGCGCTCAGGAGCTCAACGACGAGAAGGCCTGGGTCGACCACGACATGCAGGCTATGGGCTGCATTAATTTGCGCCTCTCTATGTCTATTCGCTCCAACACCTCGGATCTCACGACCGCCGCTGCCATCTGGCAGAGGCTGAAGAAGGACTACGGTTCTCTCGCTCTAGGCAACGTCTACCACGAGTTCTCTGCTCTGCTGGCGACGAACATCCCTGGCAATTCGTACCCCGCCCCCGCGCTCAACAAGATGCAAGCGCACTGGGACCGTCTCAAAGAGGTCAAGGTCGTTTCGACCTCTGCACTCGCTACGGCTCGCTCCCATACCGCTACTGCCAGCATCTCTGCCGCGGGTTCTACCGCGATCCCTGCCACCGAACCACTCCCTGAGTGGCTCCTCGCCATGTTCATCATCGCCAAGCTCCCACCGCAGATGTCGTTCATCAGCCATCTGCAGCAGCAGAAGCAGCCCGCCGAACTCGACGTCGACGACATCCGTCGTCAAGTCATCCTCGCCTACGACCAGAGGCAGCTCCACGCCTCGTCGAGCAAGAAGCCAAACGACACCGCCAACAAGCTCAGCGCTGTCAAGCGCAAGCAAGGCGATCAGTCTTTTTCTCAGCAGCAGCGCCCTAACGGGCAGCAGCAGAAACAGCAGTCCTCGCAGTCGCAGCAGCGCCCTCAGGGGCAGCAGCAGCACTCGGACAAGCACCGTCGCGGTCGTTCTGGCCGTGGCAAGGGCAAGGACAAAGGCAAGGGAAAGGCGTACGTCGCCGACTGCGACCACAATGTCACTATGGCATCTGTGGCAGTCGCCGCTGACGAACCTAAGCCGGCTCCACGCCGTGCTCCCTCTCCGTACGTCGCCGATCGTCGTATGTTCAAACCGGTTGTGAAGGTGACTGAACCCTCCACCATTTACCCTAGTGTGAATGGCGCGCTGAAGCTTGCTCGCGACTTAGGGATCAGGCCCACGCCCGAACAACTGCGGGTCCTTGAGGCCACCGTCGAACAACGACGCGTCCAGACCCTCAACGAGGAGCGCGAAGCCCTCCGCGCCGCCACGCTCAAACACTTACTCGAGTGCCCTGAAGAGGACACCTTCGAGAACCACCTCGAGCGTAAGCGCCGGATCGAGGCCGTCAACCGCCTCAAAGGTACATGGTGCTACACCTACTGCGAAGCCGAACCCCCATGCCAGACGCAGGCAGACCACAATTTCTGTCCTGCCATTGAACCATTCTGCACCGCGGAGACGCCCTGCCGCACCTTCGCCGAGCACAAGAAGTGTCCGGCCCTCGGTCTCTCCTCCGTCCCAGCGACAACGAGACCAGCAGGTGCGACGGGAGCAAGCCGAAGCCCCTCACCCGGTACCGGCTCGGATTCTTCGCTTCGAGGAGTTCCCCCCACTCCGCCATTCCACGGAACGAGCGACTCAAGCGATGAGGAATGCGGAGCAATCAGCTCGGATTGGAGCCTGGCAAACGGCTCGCCGATCCTCGACTCCGATGAGGAGGCCCTCCGCGCCTTCAAACGCGTCCGCCTCTCTCCCTCCTCTGACGGAGGATCATCTGACTCCTCTTGGACGTCCGGCCGGCCCAACCTTATGGACCGGATTTCGCCGCGCCCCACCGGCACCTCGTCAACGCCGCTCGCCGAGCGAATCTCCTCGCGAGCACCGACGCCCGAGTACGTCCCTCCCGACGCCTCCGACGACGAGTGCGACGACTTCGTCAGCATTGGGTCGCGGGATGAATCACCTCTGGGAGATGATCCAGGACATGCTGGACCATCCCGATGGTCAGGCATGATCGTCAACGACGATGAGGATGTTGGGTACGTCCCTTCCTATCCCTCTACACTAAACATCGCTAACTTATCTGCTGCGTCTTCGCGCAATAATATAGCCGCATGTAATATACTTTGCGATGATGTATTGTGTAGTAATAACGATTGTGTGCATTCGCTCTCATACTCTGCGTGCGCCGATTGTAAGGGAAAAGGAACACCAAGCCAAGTCTTTTGGATGTGTGACTCTGGAGCGTCGTATCATTTCACAAATGATATAAACGACTTCATTGAGTATAAGCCATTCGATGCGCCGGTAAGGCTATCGACGGCCAATAACCACACCAACATGATCGGCGAAGGGACTGTAATCCTGAAAACCAAGAAGGATACCGTACAGATTGCCGGAGTAAAGCTCGTGCCTGACATTAATATGCGGCTGCTTTCTCTTGGCCAGTTTCTGCAGAATGACATGACTGCGCTCTGCGACTCAGAGGCAGTAAGAGTGTTAACCGAACGAGGAGAACCGTTCCTAACGTTCACTCCTCGTGTGTCGGGTGATACCATCTATGGTGTCCAGACCCTCCCCGACAAAGAAATGGAGGTTGTCGACATGGTCTATGCTCTGGATTACCAGACATGGCACCGTCGTTTTGCTCATCCTTCAAAGGATGTGCTTCGACATGCTCGGAAACACGTCTCCGGGTTTACACCCGTAGAAATACCCACCGAGGAACATATATGCCGAGGTTGCGCGCAAGGCAAAATGCCTTTGCGACCCTTTCCTACTCACCCTGTTCGCGCTGAAAGAGCGTTTGAACTTATCCACTCTGACATCAAGTCATTCCCAATCGAGTCGTATCACAAACATAAATATGTGATAACGTTCTTGGATGACTACACTTCGTTTGCTTGGATAGTTTGCCTGCGCACTAAAGATGCGGCACTACCAGCAATTAAACACTTCATGGCAATGGTCAAGAACCAGTTCAGTTCGACTGTTGAGAAGTGGATGTCGGATGCAGGGGGAGAGTATAAGTCCAAAGCCTTGGACGACTATTTTAAAAGTAACGGCATTAAAGTTCTTCAGAGCGCACCCCACACGCCACAGCAGAATGGTCGTGCTGAGCGGTATATGCGCACTTTCATGGATAAGGCTGAGTCGATGCGCTTTGACGCTTGCTTGCCTGAATCCTGGTGGAATTTCGCTGTCGAGCATGCAACGCATGTATACAACAGAACTCCGGTTGTGCGCCTTAACTGGAAGACGCCGTATGAGTTTCTGTATGGTAGACCACCGCGAGTCGATCACTTGCGAGTATTTGGATGTGGTGCATACGTTCACCTCCCCGCCGATGTTCGAAAGAACAAAATGTCACCTAAGTCCGAACTTATGATCTACATCGGCGTTGCGGATGGTATGGAAACGAACTTCAAGTTCATGCGCCTACCCAACAATGTGATATTCACATCTGCCCATGCGTTGTTTGACGAGACACTGTTCCCTAAGTGTGCGAAGCAAAAGCAAACGAAAAACACGCGTATTGGAGGTCCGCGATCCAAAGACACCAACCACCCATCGGGTCAACCACCCGTTCCTTGGGACGACGATGATGAAATTCCGTCGACTCCTGTTCCCGCTATAACTCCTGAAAAGGGGAAAGGCAAGGCGCCAGACGTGGCACCTGAGCTTCCTTCGACACCCAAAAGAGAGCGGTCGAGGACTCCTAGCCCAGTACCGCCTGAACAACCATGGCAATCTCCAAGGAGATCCGGTCGTCTCAGGAAAGTGCCGAAACGAGAGGGCAATATATACGGTGAAAGGAAACATCCTGTTTTCCAATACAAGCAGATTGAGCGTGAACGCGCCTGGAAAGACTTGGTAGAGGGTGGATCCTCACCAGGCAAAGGCAAAGCGTCACGCAAGGTCTCTCGGAAGCAAATGGTAGAGAGCGAATTATCGCCTCCACCAGAGGACGAACCGGCTCCTGTGCCTAGTTTACCACCTCAGACTCCGAGTAAAAAGCGATGACCCATCTGCACCGGAAACACCGTTCACTGGCTATCGCGAAAGCGCCAG
>NW_006767453.1:322286-324298 GCF_000264995.1 Punctularia strigosozonata HHB-11173 SS5
CGTCTCAGGAAAGTGCCGAAACGAGAGGGCAATATATACGGTGAAAGGAAACATCCTGTTTTCCAATACAAGCAGATTGAGCGTGAACGCGCCTGGAAAGACTTGGTAGAGGGTGGATCCTCACCAGGCAAAGGCAAAGCGTCACGCAAGGTCTCTCGGAAGCAAATGGTAGAGAGCGAATTATCGCCTCCACCAGAGGACGAACCGGCTCCTGTGCCTAGTTTACCACCTCAGACTCCGAGAAAAAGCGATGACCCATCTGCACCGGAAACACCGTTCACTGGCTATCGCGAAAGCGCCAGTAAAGCCCCATCCTCGGAATCTGATTCTGAAGGAGATGCTCGGTTAGCAAAACTATGCCAGGAGGGGGGAGTACAGTTCGTCGAAGCGTTGCTTTTGCGTGCATATCCACTATTCGGCGGAAATCCCAATCAGTCCAATGTCAAAGAATGGACATATCGCGATATTCAGCAGCTTAAACCTGCTGAACAGAAGGAATGGCGTGCTGCATGCCGTGATGAGCTTGAAGCTCTCCGGAAGCGCAAGGTCTATGACCTGGTTGATTGCCCGCGAGACCGAAAGGTCATTAAAAACCGATGGGTCTTCGACATCAAATCTGATGGTCGAAAAAAGGCCAGGCTTGTCACTGGGTCTGTGACTGGATTTTTGGTTCTGAAAGTGATAAAAAAATCTGATAAAACTTTAAAAACTTTATAACATTTTTAGCCCAAAAGATTCTGTAAAGATTGTAAACTGGCATATGAACTTTTACCTCACAAAAGTACAATCTAAATGTTGAAAAAATCCTGTGTCTCTTTTAAGATTTTTGTAAAAGATTTCCTGCCATAAAAATCTTGAACCAGTTTGTCAACCAAGTAACTATATTGAAAAACTATCGATCTATGTTCTGAAATTGCCATAAATAAATGAGCTGTACTAGTTGAATATAAGAACTTTCTGCACATGAGTTTCAAAATTTCTACCCAAGAATCATAAATAAATATACAAATAAACATTTTGTGGAAACATGGTTTCAAACTTTTAGAGCCAAAAATGCAAATATAAATGATGTAGAAATTGTGATAAACTTATAAGATTTTTGTTTAAAATTTTTAGCTGTAAAAATGAATTAAAATCATTAATTTGGTTTAAGATTTCCTCTGTATAAAATCATGAAAAGATTTATAAGATTTATAAGATTTTTACATCATTTTCTTGGTCTAAAAATGCAGTCACAGACCCAGTGTGTAGCCAAAGGTTTCTCCCAGGTTGAAGGAATCGACTTCAATGAAGTCTTCTCACCTGTAGTTCGTTTTGAGACAGTGCGAATGATGTTTGCACTATGCGCACTTGAAAACTGGCAAATTCATGCCGTTGATGTGCGAAATGCCTATTTGTATGGCAATCTCGACGAAGAAATATATATGGAGCAACCTGAAGGCTTTAAAGAGCCAGGGTGCGAAAACATGGTTTTCCAGCTTCGCCGCGCGCTCTACGGACTTAAACAGGCAGGGTTAGCTTGGTGGAAAGCCCTCGACCGGTCCATGGCCGAACTAGGCTTTAAACGCCTTGTGTCAGATGCTGGTATATTCGTCTACAACAAAGATGGCAATTTCTGCATTGCCGTAGTCTATGTTGACGATGCCTTCTTTATGGGGCCCAAGAACTCTCCTACCGTCCTAAGGCTCAAACGAGCTTTCATGGATAAGTGGGAGTGTAGAGAACTCGACGGCAAAGAGTTCTTGCGCATGCGTATCACTTGGAAAGGCAACTGTGTCCATCTTGACCAGCGAGCCTACCTAGACAAAATACTGCAGCGTTTTGGTATGGAGAATGCGCGAGTCGCACCCACGCCATTGCCAACTGGCTATTTGCCTAAGACCAATGAAGCACCTGTTGATCCGGTTCTTAGGAATCGTTTCCAGACTGTCATCAGATCGTTGCTTTATCTTATGATTGGCACTCGACCAGACATCGCCTTTGCAGTGCCGCACTTGCGCGACACTCGGCCA
>NW_006767453.1:324566-333701 GCF_000264995.1 Punctularia strigosozonata HHB-11173 SS5
CCCCTCCTGAGGATCACCCTCCCCAAAGCCTTATACAATTTGCCGCTACTTAGTCGGGCACCAAGAAATACCTCCTTGAAGTATGATGGCGGCTCGGGACTAGGCTTTTTGGCATGTACTGACTCTGACTGGGCTTCAGACCCTAATTCGAGACGATCGATCACAGGATACTTCATAAAATTGGCTAAACGGAATAGTCTCCTGGACTTCACGAGCACAGAAAACTGTTGCACTGTCGTCTACAGAAGCCGAGTATATGGCACTCTCTGATTGCAGTCGCCAAATGCTCTGGATACGAGCTTTGTTCATGGAGCTCGGGTATAGGTTTAACCGATTACCCATCTGCGGTGATAACCAAGGATCGATATTCATCGCATCCAATGCGGTTACTGAACGCCGCTCCAAACACATTGATGTGCTATATCACTTCATCCGAGAGCACGTCAATAAGGAGCTTGAGCTGTTCTACATCGAAGGTTCTGAGAACCCCGCAGACATGTTCACCAAGAACTTGGGACATGAAAAATTCCTCAAGTTCAGGTCACAACTGGGCCTAGTGTTCGGTTGACACCATCGTCCTCCCTGTGGCTGCATTTTTGCGCTATATCCGCTTACGTGCCTATTGTTGCACTCAGCGAGGGGGAGTGTTGAACTGGCGCTCTACAGCCACCGATTCACAGGCGCTGGCACAGCCCGCCTTGACTGCCGTCCTCGGCACAGCTGTATCTATTTCTGACACAATAGGCTGTGCGTTGCTACGTTCCACAGCCTTCTTTATTGTTCTATAGCTTAGCATGTGATTGCACCGCATAGCCACTCTCTGTAGTATATATACAGGCCTGTCTGAGGGTTGCAATACAAGTCGCTTTACTTCTGTCCTCCACAGACTGAGACTTACCCAGACTCAACCAGGTGAGCTTGACGTCGCCCGCCACTGTGTGCGGCAGCGCAGCTTTCACACTCAGCCTCTATCATACCGAGTGCGGCAGAGTAGTGGCAGAGATCAGCTCTTGTCCCAAGGGTCAAGCACCCGGCTGGTACTCGCAGGGTATGCAGCAGTGGATGTCACATACTTGTGACAGTTCTCGATTGACCAGATTAATGGACGATCTGGCACGTCAGTTAAAACTGCGGCCTGGTGCCTTGTCCTCCACAATCACCCCTGATCACCTCTGGAGCTTGATGTTTCGCGGGATCCCCGGAATGTCCTACGTGTCTCCATAACATGCATCGCGGACTCCCGGAAATACTGAACTTCTGCCAAGAGATAAAAGCTGAGATACAACGAAGGATCGACGGAGTACGCAGCTGCATATTCTAAGCCCACATGTCTAGTTCACTCATATATATTCACGGATCTATAGGTTCCCTTTCCCGCCAATGCCTAGCGTTGATCCCAAGCCTCGAGGGTGCCATGCCCTCACATATATGTCTTGAAGAATCAATACGACGCGTTGAAGATTTCTCATCTCTTACGTTCATTCCTCGTGATATTTGATGACAGATCTTCGTCTTGGTGTTTGTAGGATAGATACTATGTGGAATGCATACGACTCGCCGAGAACGATAGCTCCACATTTACACCTTTGTAATGTGTTCCTGGTTCATTGTGTTTGGAGTATTCATGCATCCTCGATCCCAAAGTAAATATTGAACGTTGTACATGCGACAGGCCTAGGATGAAGATGGACATCCGAGCGCTCAGGCTGAGGTAATGGGTCGCGCGGCGGTATGCGGCAAGTAGCATCTCTGTGCGACTCATGCTTCGACCTCACAGAGTTCCTGTGTTCTGTCAACAAAACCTCGTGTTCATCGCGATCTGTACAACACACGGTCGAATCATCTCCGGGGGTGGTCTGATGAGAATGGGAAGAGCACTCACCTCAGTAGTTTTGGTGTCCACTTCAGAGGCCAGGTAATGCAAGAAAGCCTTCAAGCTCTGGACTGCCCTCGGAAGGCGGCAGGTGAGGCAGTTCTGGGCCATCTGATCGAAAGATGCGTCGATGAACGAAGGTGCGCGAACGACGTCTCCGGTCGGTCGCTCTATCAGCTGCTGTCGTGCCGATTGTACGAGCGACATCCACCACTGCTTGGGGAAATGGACGCCGCCGTTTGGCAGGGCTTGATACGGTACAACCTTTTCGGCTGGACAATATTGACACGTAACCCATGGTGGGAGGTTGGCGGCATTCCACTGAACAGACGAACGTGGGGAGGCCGCGCTATCATCTATAGACGGCGTGCCAACGGGAATCCACGAGAGATTCGTGGCGAGGGTGGAGAACTCCGCCTCACACCGCAGAATGTACTGCATGAGGTGCTGGTACGAGAGAGCGGGTATACTCGACAACTCCCGTGCGCCTTGCAAGGTAAGGTCCTTGAGAGTGAACCGCAAGGAGGCTCTGGCCGCAATGCGCGCTTCATCTTCCAGCCCATGGGATACCGCGATGGCGTATACGCGCATGGGAGCAGCAGAAGCGTGTTTTGACAACGAGTGCCTCAGAAGCTTCGTGGTCGCGCCTACATCGTACTTCACGGCCGCGGACAGAACCGCTGCCAGCTCATCGAGGTCGTTCAATTCGGGGTTGTCGTACGGATAGCAAAAGTGGAGCAGGCGATCTATGATCTTCGAGTCCTCCGACACGTCTACTACAGGGAGACCCTCCTTGAGCTCCTGCGGGCCACCAGGCGAGCCATGCTTCGCGTTGGATGAGGCAGGGGGAGACAATGGGCTCGAATCGGGAGAGCCTTTCGCCTCGGCTTGAGGAAGCGAGAACATTGTTTCAAAGAAAGACGAGGCTTCTGCAAGGATGCACTTGTGGACGTGAAAGTCAACACCGTCGCTGGAGCGCAGGACAAGATCCGCGCTTGGTTTGTTGAATGGGTGGCCGGCTTCGTGGATTTTGGACATCTTGCAGACGACGGGAGAAATCGGCAAGACTTCAATGGATCCAGGATATTATTAGTTCCGTGATCTAACGCAGGTTTTGCGCCTGGACGACAATGAGTGTATGAAAGTATGAAAGGGCATGCCAGCGGACGGAGCTAACCGGAGTTGAATGTCGGACATCTTCTCTGGACTCCGTGCCTCCGATTGCAGGCCAGCGCGAGGACATTCCGTTGTCCATCGCACAATAACTTGGACTCGATCTCGGGCTATCCTGGCTTTGGTATCTTCTGAAAGCTGACAGCTTACAAGAGAACGATCCCACACTACTGCACAATGGACATCGAAGAGTACGTCACGACAAGGTCCATCTGCGGAAGTACTGGTCTTTAATCATTGATCATATCCAAGGTTCAGAAGAGCAGGGTATCAAGCCATCGACCGCATTTGCGACATGTATTATGCGATGCAGGACTCGAAGCGGCCCGTTGTCTCCCAGGTTGCGCCCCTTCCCGCCTCACAACAACCCTCGGGCACTGATCTCGGCTATGTAAACTCGGAACATGCAACGGCGACCGCTCATTGTGCGACACGATCTGGCAGGCCGAACCCGGCTACTTGCGTCAGGCGCTTCCTGGCAAGTGTCGCTGTCTGTCCCCGAACAGGAAACGATTAGAGAACTCATGATTGCGATACGCAGCTTCCCCTCCGGAGAAGGGGGAAGATTACGCACTGATCGCGGATGACTACCAGAAGTTGATCGTACCCGGTGCGTGCTCGCTCTCCCAACATACTTTCAGAGTCTCACTGAAGTTCCCCATCTCTCGATCTGTTCTCTACAGGTCTAACATTATGGCAACATCCTTCCTTCTTTGCCTACTTCCCCACCGCAAGTACCTTCGAAGCCATCCTCGGTGACTTGTATGCGACTAGCGTTCCCAATCCAGGATTCAACGTGGGTTAAATCCATTCCTGTTATTAACGTCATGATCTAGCTCATCCACACGATCCTTCAACAGTGGTCTTGCAGCCCTGCATCCACCGAGCTCGAGGCGGTCGTCATGGACTGGTCTGCACAGATGCTTGGTCTCGATCCTGCGTTTTACAACACCTCCGGTGTCGGTGGAGGCGTGCTTCAGGTTTGCATAAAGCCTTTTGCAAATTCTTTGCCGTGTCGCTGACGTTTCAACGCAATGCAGACGACCGCATCTGATTCCGCTCTGGTGGCTATCGTCGCTGCTCGCGCACGCTACACGTCTCTTCACCCGTCTGTGGCACTGGAGGACTTGGTCGTATACACCACCACGCAGACGCACTCGCTCGGCGCCAAAGCTGCACTAGTTTTAGGCCTCGCGTGCCGGTCGCTTCCCGTTAAGGCCGAAGAGAACTTCGCGCTGCGGGGCGAGATTTTGAAGGTCGCGTTGAAGGAGGATCATGCAAAGGGCAAGAGGCCGTTCGTTCTCGGTTGGTGGATATATGCGCTGGTTGTTCGTCGAGAGGACCATCATTGATCGTCGATGATGTGATTCTGCAGTGGCGACCGTCGGGACTACGTCTTCAGGCGCTGTGGATAGGATCGATGAGATCGGCGCTGTCGGTGAGATGCCATTTCGATACATAAGTTCCGGCGCGATGCTAATGAGGTTGGGGTGCCAGTGAGCGAGGTACCTGGTATGTGGATGCACGTTGATGCTGCATGGGCCGGGATCGCACTCGCATGCCCCGAGTATCGAGAGTTCTGCCAATTGGATGCGATCAACACCTACGCGGACTCGTTTTGCACGAATTTCCACAAGGCGAGCCATTCTCTTATCAAGTTATTACTTTCCATTGCTGACTTACTGCCCACCGCTGCCTTCCTGATATGTATATGCTCACGAATACAGTGGGGCCTTGTGAACTTCGACGCATCGACACTCTGGGTGAGAAACCGGAAGCATCTCACAGACGCGCTAGACATCACCCCCGAGTTCCTCAGGACGAAGCATGGCGATGCAGGTCTGTATCAATGTTGCCGCGCTATTGCCCTCCTATGCTCACTACGCCCGCGTATAGGAACTGTGATCGATTACAGGAACTGGCATCTGGCTCTCGGGCGTCGTTTCCGCTCTTTGAAGGTTTGGTTCGTCCTCCGTGGCTACGGTGTGGAAGGGTTCAGGACGTACATTCGACGGGTATGGCGTCCCGCGCTGCACGGTCATATGATCTCAGTGCCTGAGCTTTAAATTTTCCACAGAGCATTGGCCTCAACGAAACGTTTGCGGATCTTGTTCGCGGGTCTTCCGTGCTCGAGCTTGTCACGACGCCATCGCTCGCGTTGTCAGTGATCCGTGTCTCGCCGTCGATCTCCAAGATGTCCGCGCAAGAGCTCAATGTGCTCAACCGCGTGTTCTGGTCTCGAGTGAGCAGTCGGCCGGAGATATATCTTACGCAGACGGACCTCAATGGCGTGTTCTGCGTGCGATTCGCAGTGGGCTCGTTAATGACCACTGAGGAACATATCAAACAAGCGTTCAATATTCTCACAGAGGAGGCGGAGGAAGCTCTCCGGTTGTATCATAGCACACCGCCTGCGTGAATGTGTTTATGGTGTGGTAGACGAATATCACTCCTGACCCTCGAATGCGCGCTACCTTAGTACTGCGGTGTTTCCACCGCCTCGCCATATCCCCCCATCACCTACGGCGTCAGTCCCTCGCTTCGCAACTGCCACAGCTCCCCTCTCTCGGCCAATCCTCTCAACCAAAGGAAGGACCTGGTACGCTCCTCGATATTGGCGTATCCAGTTGCTGCCCGGATCCAGCGAAGATTCGTACACGGTTCGTTTGCTATGAAATGAGTAAGGTTGGCGTCGTACATCGGAGCGTGCCAGTCCACGCGATTGAAGCTGACTATGACAACCTGCAAGGGCAGGGCGCCCGTCGGTCGAGCTCCCAGCAGCTTGATCAAACCCCTTAGACTGAAGTGGGCCAAGTCGAAATAGGGGTTAAGCAAGACCACGACCTCCAGATGAGGGAGGGATAAACATGCGTCGGCGAATTCTTCGCTGATATCGGCGTTGTTCAACGCCAGTCGACGGAGTTGGAACATCCCGGTCCAGTTACCTAGGATGTTCGTGCGGGCCCGGACTTCTTCCCGACTTCGCAGGAAGAGCTCATCCTGACATGAAACGAAGGTTTCGAGGTGCGGGATGCTGTCTAGCGTATATCGAAGCAGCTGCTTGACATCCCCTGGGTCTTCCTCCGGCGTTACACCCCGCAGTGGCAGACTCAAGATGATGGTGCGCAACGTGTGGCGTGCGTGCGTGAGGAGCGAGCATAGGGCGGGTATATGGTTGAGAAAGTGTCGGCCCCAATGGTGCGGATCGGTCACGGAAATGCTTGTGAGGTACTTTGAAACGTGCGGTGAATGAGCGAGATCTTCGCATGCTCTAGGTAGGACAATCCGGATGCAGGAGTAGAGTAGGGGGATGGTGAGCTCGCGCAGCATGCGCGAGGCTGAACACATAGAGAGTAGAGTGCGACGCGTCGTCTCATCCGGGAAATAGAGACCGTCGTACAGATATGCGAGGACATTGAGTATGAGCTCTGGCGGAAGGCTCGACATCACGGACTCGGCTGTGGGTGTCATTGAGTACTAATAGGCATAACCCATCGCCGTGGCACGTTGGAGGACGCACCGAGCTCTAGCGGTTCGTGAATGAGCTGGCTGCTGCTATGTAAGAGATACTAGTCGGGAGGTGGTCAAGCGATAGTTCACCTGTGTATCCTGCTTCTGTTTCATGCAATATCTGGCCACTGACTGAGCTGTCGGTTGGTGCAGCTTTGCTGGTTGAGCGCCGAGGGGGCCCGGCTAAAGCTAAGTTATGTTCGTTTGTTTATGTCATCAATGTGCGACGAACAACGCATGGCTTACATGCCGCTCGTTACCACTGTAAATGTTTGAGTCTGGTACGTCTGCTGGTTTTGATTTTCATAGTGTAATACGTGCGTGGATGAGAGTAGTACTGACATACAATGACAAGCGATCTACTCAGTTTCATCGCTCATGGTCTTGCTGTTGGGGAGGTGATGTACCCCCTATCCTCGCAAATGCCACAGCTTCCCGGTTTCGGCCCGCACCCTGATCCAGGAATATTTCCAGTCAACCTGGCCATCCATCGCCCTGCCATTCTCCGATTCGGTGCGGATGACATGCAAATTCGGCTGTCTTTTGCTCAGCGCGCCTGCGGTGCGGTAGTAATCAGCAGTGTGCCTCCCCTCGAGACAATCGAAGATGAGTATCACGACCAGCGGATTGACGTTGTGGGACCGTGATTGGAGCAGAGTGGTCACGCTCCCGAGTTCGGGCGAATCGAAATCGGCGTTGTAGAAGACTAATGTCTCCAGGCGTGAAAGGGACAGGCATGCAGCCGCGAACTGTTCGTCGATGAAGGGGTTGTACAGTGACATTCGACGGAGGTGGGACATCCCTATCCAGTGTCCCTCGCGATGGATGAAGGTCTCGACCTCGTGGTTGTTGCGGAGGAAGAGCTCATCTCGACAGCTGACCAGAGTTTCTATGTTAGGAATGCCGTCCAACGCATGTCTGAGCAGCTGCTTGACGTCCTGCGTATCGTCTTCCGGCCAAACCGCCCGTAAGGGCATATCCAAGATGACCGTACGTAATGTAGTGCGCGCGTGTGTTAGGAGCGAGCATAATACGGGTATGTTATCGAGGAATTGAGGTCCCCATTCGGTGGGGTCGGAGACGGAGATGCTGGTAAGGTGTTTGGGTACGTGATTCGAGCGAGCAAGCTGTTCACATGCATCAGGTAGGATGACCCGGATGCAGGAGTATAGCGGGGGGACAGCGATCTCGTTAAGAAAGCGCGAAGTCAAGCACAGAGAAACGAGAGTGCGACGTGTCGGCTCATCCGGAAAGTATAGGCCGTCGTGCAGGGCATTGACAACAGGGATCATGAGCTCCAGAGGTAACCTCGGCATTGTGTGGGCGTTCGCGTGTTGGAGTTGGTGTGTTCAGGTCGGTTTTCGGCTGCTACGAAGCGTCAGTAGTTGTACTGGGTCTATGACTGCAATGCCATAACGCACTGACAGCTTACCAGCGCTATTTCCCTTCTATACATGAAGCCGGACCTCAGCTAGGACCTCAGCGCGCCCTCAGCCGCGTTCTTGGGCGTAATGAGTGCTGTCCCGGTCGGCCCTGTCGATGTCGTTGATTGGGCTCCGGGCCCCGGGCAACCGAGTTTGCAAGCATGAGGTTCTGCGTGCAATTTTACGGCAGACTCATGGGTGGCCGTTGCGACCGTGACCGCCGAGGAGCATCTATGAGGCGAGCGTATCATGCCCATATTGATATCCATATAAGGCCGAGCAACGCAGGATACATAAGAGAGAGCAAACACCGGAAACGGTTGAGCTTGGTTGGTGGGTGTGGCCTACGCGCCTCATACAATTACTAGGTCTGTTCAATTCCGAGCTACAGAGTTTTAAGCTCGTAGCTCGTAGCTCTGTAGCTCGGCGACCCGGCCTGGCCACGTGATAATCCCGCCGGTGTGGCAGCCAGTTTTGGATATTGCGCCGGAGCAGTAGATTATTTGTTCATAGTGTTTACCGTCCCATAAAAGTTATCTCAGGCCTCTATACAAGTACGATAGTATTCTTAATGCTTGCTAAGGCGATATGCGCGGCAGATACGCTGGAATATCTAGCAACAGAGGAATGTGGTCTCCGGCAACCGTCGGGCCAATCCCACGTGTCGAGGCCGGGTCGCCGGGCTACAGATGGGGATGAGCAACGCCAGCGAGAATTTCCCGCTCCGACGTAAGTTCACACGCGTCAGCCACCTTGGCTCGCAACGGTAAGAACGGCTCATGGTACGTCCGAGGTGGTTGACGTGCCCGGCACAACAGTTCACAGAACATCTTGCAGAGGGAAGTTGGTTATCGAGACTTTCCGGACAAAATGTTGGTAATAGAATTCGCGTCTTCGGCCTACATAGTGAGATCCTCGTATTCTGAAGGGATAAAACCAAGGAAATACGGAAATCTGTTCCCAACATAATGTTTGGACGTACTCTGAGGGCTTCCACTAATATTTTCCGCAATAATGATCCTGTGGCCAAAGCTCAGCGCGGTGTTCAAGGAGACGGGCCCAAACTCCCGGATCTGCTTATCTAAGCAGCGGAAACTTGCCCGCCACCTTATCGGCACGCCTCGCGGAGTTGGCGAAAGCTCGAGATGGCCAAGC
>NW_006767453.1:337062-371046 GCF_000264995.1 Punctularia strigosozonata HHB-11173 SS5
GCGACTGCTGCTGTGCAAGACGATCGACCTGCAGCTCGAGTTCTTCGCCAGAACGACGCGCAGATCCCGATGAAGAAGCTCCTCCCTCGCAGGAAGGAGAAGCTCGTTGCCTTGATTGACGCCGTGGAGCGCCACATAGCCAACCTAGCGACACAAGCCCAGTCCCGAAACAGTAGCCAGAGTCGTGAAGAAGAGAATCCCGGGGGTTTCGAGTTTGACGGCCAGCCCATGACAGAGGAGATCTTGGACCCGGAATTGGACATGGTGTTGGATGTGTAGCGCTTGTAAATAGGTGCTGTTGTGTCGCCAGATGCATGATAAAGTGTAGCCTGTGCCGTTCCGGTGTGATGAGCGCCGTTGAGTGCGTCCAGGGCTTGCGAGATGCGGTGGGACGGCGAGTCGTGCGCTGCAGTCGTCAAGTTCGCGGTGGACGTGACACGTGACCGGTTACGCCTTTGGAGCCGCGGCTGCCCAAGCCCACTACAGAGTTGCCACACCGGCGAAATGATCACGTGGCGAGGCCGGGTCGCCGAGCTAAGGTTTGGCTCTGTTTGGCTCATGCACGATCCGGGAACATCACGTGATATGTGTGACATTCCAAAAAAGGCTATTCGTCGTCTGCTGGCGCCGTCTCGCCGTCGTCGCTGCTCGCTGCTCACTGTTCTGGTCTCTATGGATGACTAGCACCTAGTATATGAACTGTCCAAGTGTCTGACTCCATCAAAAATGCGCATCCGCACGAAATCGGAGCGAATACACCGAGAAAATGTGACTGAGCCCAATACTATTAAGATAGGGCTCATTCAGTTTCAACAGGTCCCACGGGTCTTGCTAGTCGAATAAAATATTCTACGCTCAAAATTCACAGAAATCGCCGCCACAGATTTCAAGATAATGTGCATTCAAAGAGAATTGTGGTTTTAGATTTAGAGTGTGTGCCCCGTAGCGAGTGGAATTCGCTGCGCAGCACTTATCACGCCTGTTGAAACTGAATGAGCCCTATCTTACTTCGTTCGCATCGTATTCTTCCGGATTCCGTCATACAAGAGCTTGATGGGTGGACGCTATGATAGTTCGATGTAGGATTGACTCGATGCGACGCTAGCTTGCGTCCCATCCACAATTTTACCAAATCGGGACTGTGACCGTGATGTGACTGTCTTCACGTGATGTTCCCGGATCGTGCATGAGCCAAACCTTACGAGCTGAAAACCTTGCAGCTCAGAATTGAACAGACCTACTACATGGTATGAAACAATACACGATATTGGCTACCGGTACACTGAGCTCGACGTCAAGCTGCGTCTATTCTCGGCTCGGTCTGCAGCTGCGAAAGCATCCCCGTCTCTGCTAAACCTCTGATCCAATCTTGTGTTGTATTGCGTTCATGATCCAGAACCTCCTTCGGCGTCCCTATGACGCGGAAATTGGGATGCCTCTTAGCCAGCTCATGGACGTAAGATAGGTCGTCCCTCGCCAGTACCTCCGGATAATCACATATGTAGGTGACAGTAAGAGGCAATCCAGCCGGATTATTCGCCGTCACTAACGCGGTCAAAGGTCCGGCGTCGGCCCCGGGCATATCGGCGTTATGGACCACCACTGCTTCCAGATGTGGGAGGGACAGGCAGGCGTCGGTGAACTCTTGATCAACGTCGGGATTGTACAGCGACAATCGACGAAGTTGGGTCATCGTCATCCAGTTACCTGGAATCATTCCGAACCCCTGGAGTTCGCGCTCCGTACGCAGGAAGAGCTCGTCACGGCAGCTGACGAGCGTCGTCAGGGCGGGGAGGCTTTCGAGGGTGTGGCGAAGTTGTTGCTTGACGTTTTCTACGTCGTCCTCCGGCATGACCGCGCGCAGTGGCAGATCTAAGATGACCGTGTGCAGCTTATGTCTCGCGTGCTCCAGGACCGAGCACACGAGGGGGATATAGCCGAGGAAACGAGGGCCCCATGTGTTATGATCTGCTACGGAGATGCTCGTGAGGTGCTCCGGGACGTAGGGTGATCGAGATAGTTCTTCAAATCTGCCGGGCAAGGTGATGCGTATGCTCGAGTAGAGCAGCGGGATGGCGAGTTCGCGAAGGAAGTGGGACGTCAGGCAGAGAGACCGTAGAGTACGACGTCTGATCTGGTCCGGGAAGGATGAGCAGTCGCGCAGGGCGTCAATGACGTGGATCAGAAGCTCTGGCGGTAGCCTCGACATTCCGTAAATGCCCGCTGGCTCCGGCTACTTGGATATCAATCTCGTGCTCGACGCTGAGGAATCCGTCACTCGATGCTGATAGAAAGTCTGAGCTCTGGTAAGTAAACTATTGATTGGGCTACGATCGTACCGAACAGGCGTTTCTCTGAGCGGTAGGTGGTTGATGTTCAGCAGCAATATCTGACGCCCGATCTACAGTAACTGTAGCTCGCGTCGCGTGTGTAATTTGAGCTTCAGCAGAGCTTGGTGCTATGGGCAGCGAAGACCAAATTTGCAGACCTGGATTACTTTACACTGCCGGCTTCTCGCGGTACCGTGGGAAGTATGGCAGTGGGCAGCCCACCGCCAATGGCGGCTCTGACGCAATCCCTGAAGCACTTCCTAGCAGTGACCAGTTCCATTCTAGCCAAGTTGAATCATACTGTAGTTTTTCGACCGTAAGTTCGGCCAGACCCCCTGGACAGGGGACTCCAAGTCCACCAAGTGATCCTCGATCAGTTTGAACACTCACACGGTCAGTGATTGGGCAAAAAAACGGAAGGGGACAGGGGACAAATGAACGAATAGGTTTGGTTCGCAGGTAGATGGAGACAGGGGACGAACTTACGGTCGAAAAACTACAGTACGTTTCGTTTTTCGCGCTTGTGGCGTGCGAACGTCGCCACCGCACGTGCTTCACATGCAATCACCCGCGACGCGGCTTCACTGTTCGACGTTCGCCGACGTCGACATCCTCCAAGTTGAAGTACTTTGTCCAAGACGATACAATGTCCATCGCGAGCTCCCCTCTCTTGCTGCCTGGAACTTATATGCCTGCAGAGCTCTTCTTCTAGCTCCTCAAAGATGGGTGTCTATTTCCATCCCGAATTCCACGTCTGCTGTTGAACGACAAGCGCCCTAAGTTCATTCATCATAAACCTTGAGCTTGCTGTCCCTTATGGACGTGCTGCACAGCAGACGCAATCTTTACGTCCAAGCTGCTGTAATGGGACAATGGCAATGAAGATGAAGATCATAAATACTGCGCCCGTTGCACGACCTCCCTTCTTACGCGTGGTCTCATAGTATGAGCTCCAACTGCACCATACCATCTGACTTCAACTCTGCGCTGTACTGTTTGTCACCGCGTAGCTACACCTCTCTTTTTGGATGCTGTCCCGGCCTTTGCCCTAATCCAGGTTCGTCTCAGTGCTCTCCGGATTCACGATTCACGACGTTCATACCCCCCTTTCAGACGTAACGGGAGTAGGGTCATATGTAGCCTTCGTGCTGCAGACTGTTATATCTGGTCAGCTTATCTCTTGCCCATGTTATCTCGCTGAAACTTGAAGCTTGAAACAAATAGGCGTTGCGATGATTTGGCACCCAAGGCCCCGTGATCGGCGTCTACAGTACTACATGCAATACCTCAACGTCTTCACCCGGTTGGGGGCAGGCATCTATTTCTTCTGGACCAACAGAGAAAACGGATATGATGCCTACTTCATCGTCTGGCTCGTTGCGGGCGCCAATACCAACGGTCTGAGTTAACATCAATCACAGAATCAACCCATCGTGCTGACTCTGTGCTGCAGCTGTCATCGGCGGCGCAGCGGGACTAAATATTGCAGATTTTCCCGGTACGCTGCTACAGCCCGTCATATGCGGAGGAGGGATACTGTTCCTCGCCATCACGGGCGCGGGGACTTATGGTAATCACGGGTCACAGCCTGCATGCACCTTCAAGCTCAATCTTGTCATGTTGGTCCCATTGTTCGGCATCGGCGGGGTCATATTCCTCCTCGTGCTTGCATCCGGGACTCAGAGGTTCAATCAGTGGTTCATCGCGAGCATGAAGTCCTGCCTCGGGTAAGCGTTGTGCACCCCTCCAAGTAAGATGCACTCTTATGAGCCAATCCAGTGGACGATTGAATAGAATGGATGAAGTCGAAAGAGCCGAGTTGTTGTTGCGCATCTTCTGGACGGTTGTTGTCGTATGCGTCGATGCCTACTGGGTAGTCGGTACCGTCCTCTTCATTCGATGGTACAATACCCATAAGGCGTTCTTGAACCACAACCAGTATCATATAACGTGGTCGCAGGTACGCCATCGGACACACCAGGATCTCAGAAATGCATGGAACTGACTTTGCCAACAGATACAAGGCATCATCATCGCCGCAATCACCATCCTTCCTACCATTAGGCTGGTAGTGAACGAGATTGACGCTCGACTCCACTTCAGCGTTGCAGAAAACTCTCGTCGTCGGCATCAGGATATCCTTCAAGAGGCCATCGGCAACCAGTCGGTTACAACATTTCATCGTCCGGGTCATCCGGGCCATCGTGAATCGAACGCAACCGACGATAGCGTCTCAAGCTCGACGGGGTTGCTACGTAGGGGACATCAACGTTGATTCTTCTTCATTTATTTCTGCCGAATTGCGACATAATAAGACACGCAAATGACAACATTAGATTTCTATGCCGTCAACATCTCCAAGGCCTCTGCGTAACGCTTCCGGGTGCCTTCTACAACCTCTTCGTCGATCGTCCATCCCTGGCCCTCCTTGCCCTCAGGTCCGTTCTCGAGCCCCTTACGGAACCCAGCAGCCACGAGCCAGTCGCGCAAATACTGTTTGTCGAACGACGGCTGGGGCTTTCCAGCTTCGTACGAGGCGGCGGGCCAGTAGCGCGACGAGTCAGGAGTGAGGGCTTCGTCAATAAGAATGATGTCCTCGGAGTCACCGGCCGCGCTCGGGACCAAGCCGAATTCGAACTTGGTGTCGGCGAGGATGAGGCCTCGGCTGAGTGCGTACTCGGCGGCGGCGTTGTATAGCTCGACGGCGGCGAGCGAAATATTAAGGTAAAGCTTCTCCCCGATGAGCTTGGACGCTATCGAAGGTTGATTGAAGCGAGGGCAGGCTGAGGTCATGATACTGGCGCACCTTGCTCCGGGGAGATGTTTTCGTCGTGCTGGCCTTGTTCAGCTTTGGTGGATGGGGTGAAGAGCGGTTCGGGCAACTTTTGTGACTCGACCAATCCTGAAGGTAGTGGGATGCCGTGAACGGTTCCTGACTTCTTGTACTCGGACCACGCGGAGCCTTGAAGCTGGTTTGGCCACAACGAGCTTGAACGATCTGCACCACCAGCACGCACCTGTCAAGTATCCCCGAACGATCGCCTCGAGGGGGATGACCTTCGCTTTCTTTACAAGCATGGTCCTGCCCTCGAGCTGGTCCTTGTACTTCCGCACTTCCTCTGGCATCTCATCCACGTTCACGGTCACAACGTGGTTCGGCACGATGTCCTTCAGCTTCTCGAACCAGAAGTGGGAGATCTTCGTGAGGATCTTGCCCTTGTCTGGGATACCCTGGCGCCGCCGTCAGACCACTGACTCATGGTACTAGACATAGACAGGCTCCGGTTCGGAATGGAGGGGGGGCACACGGACATTGCGCAGGATCACGTCGTAGGCGGAGATGCGGTCGGACGCGACGAAGAGCAGGTGGTCGGGGGACGAGGTCGCGTAGATGTCCCGGACTTTGCCCTTGGAGAGCAGCTTGAGCTCGGGGAGGTCACTGTTCAGAAGAGCAGACATGGCCGATAGATGACGTCTTGGTACAACCGTAAACGGGAAAACATTCCAGATCTTCGAGTAAGGGCCAGGATGAGATAGGGGCGATTTTGCAGTGACCGGTCACGCTTTGTCACTCAAGAGTCGCATCATGACTCTGCAACGACTTTGTCCGTGGTGTTTCCAGATGAAAGCGTCGATGCGTTCTTCTCGGATCTAGGCTTTTCGTCCATGCTCGTGTCAAAGCATCAAGGAACTTTGAGCATGGTCAAACCGTGGTACCGTGCCTTGAGCATTTAAACACGGTTGATATGCGGGGATCATGCATGCTCTAACACGATGTATGAAATGGCTCTTTCTCAGGCTACACCGACATTTGCGCACATGTGGCCTCGGTGAGAAGGTCTTACGAATATATAGTGACTCAATCTGGACTCAACGAACTGCTGCGGTTGTGAACGCTCTAGGTTGATATCGTGAGTCCTTGATGATTTATAAATCACTCATGTCGCGCGAGTATATAGACTCATCACTCTCCCCTCGAGCAGAATTTTATGCCTTCAATCTCACAGAGCTTCGAACATCACATTCATACCTCACTTGCCGTATCTTCATTCAAGCCTGCACCATGGACTTCCCCTACCTTGGGTCAGCGTCATCTCCCAGTAACCCTGATATTCACTTCACGTCGCTGACGGTCTCCGATTCATCAGACGTACCTAGCTCCGATCCTCTGCAGAACGATGCTCTCGAGTTGACGGAGAGAACGAGGGACGAATCTGATGAAGAAGCCTGATCTGGCGAACTATGGTGCTTTGATCATAGACGAGGCCCACGAACGGACTATCCCCACAGATATCCTTCTCGCCCTGGTCAAGGACGTGACCAAGCATAGGCTGGACCTCAAGCTGTTGATTTCGAGCGTATGGCCGAGTTCCCCGTGGAACCTATGCTTTCTAAAGCAATCATCGCCTCCGAGCAGGAGCGTTGCACCGATCAAGTTCTCACTATCATCTCCATGCTCCAGGACACCGACTCGTTATTCCATCGGCCGAGCGACGAGAAATTGCATGCTGATCAGGCCCGTCTGGCCTTTGTCTGGCCAGGCGGGGATCACGTCACCCTCCTCAATATATGGGAACAGTGGAAGCGCACGAACTTCTCGCGCCAGTTCTGCTACGAACGATTCCTACAGTTCAAGAGCATGTGCAGGGCCCGTGACGTTCGAGAGCAACTCGTCAATATCTGTCAGCGAGCAGGTGTCCCAATGTCTAGCAACGCAAATTCCACCGATCTGACACCGGTCCAGAAGACGCTCACCGCCGGATTCTTCTACAACACTGCGGAGCTGCGTCGGAGCGATGACTCTTACATCGCGCTCAAAACGAAGCAGGTCGCGCATGTCCATCCGTCGTCGAGCTTGTTCGGACAGCTTCCTCCGGCCAAGGCGGTCCTATACTATGAAGTCGTCATGACTTCGAAGGCATACATGCGACAAGTCATGGAGATCAAACCCTCTTGGCTACGTACTACTTCAAATTCGCCGACCTTGAGCAACTGGTGACTGGCGAAAGGAAAATGCCGAGGAGCGTTTGAGTGGTACCCCATCTCCGCACGATGTCCAAGTTGGTAGTTGTCTACCTGACGAGCTATGCACTTCCACCTGATAAGAGCAGCAACGAAATCTACTATTTGACGGAGTAGTCACCCTCTAGCTGGCGAATTGGTGAGATCTGGGAAAGCGGGAAATGTAAGTACAATGCAGAAAAAGCGAAAACAAGTCTCTCTGGCGGGGAGTCGAACCCCGCTCTCCCGCGCACCGAACATCAGAAGCAATGAATGACAGGCGGGTGTACTATCCGATATACTACCAGAGACCATAGTTTTTGAGCTACTCTTGCATATGTGTCACGTATCAGTGTAGACTGGAGTACGCGTTCTATACTTTCGGCTGTAGCCCACAAGCTTCGACAATGGATTTTCTAACAGCATCGATCCCAATGTAGGGATGTTTAGCTGCAGTGGTTACTATAGCCGGTAAGCACAAGGGGGCCGCCTCCCATATGCCCTGCCGTATCTTCGCAAGCGTCGGTTTGACGTCTTCCAAGGGGATAGCATCCACCTTCGTGACGATTGCTTGCAGGGAAAAACGAGTGCCTGCATTTGCATGCGTCTTCGCGTTGAGAGACTCAAGCATCATTCGGTCCATCTCGTTGAGACCGTGCTTGGCGTTGAGAAGGATATATATACGCCGTAGCCTTGTAGGATGCATTGTCAGGGCATGCCTGGAAACAAGATTGTATATATGGCGACGTACTGCTCCCTGTGATCGATATAGTAGTCGAAGATTTCGCCCCACTCAGGCCTTCCGCGGGCGCCGTATCCAGGGGCATCGACAACCACAAGCTTCCCCGGTCCGAACGTGGGCCCAACTCGATAGAAGTTCAATGATTGTGTACGGCCCTATTGGGAGTACTGGTTAGTCCAATGTATAGCAAGCGACGTATGAGCAACGCGACTGACCGGTTTACTGCTGGTGTGAACGAGGTCTCGGCGTCCAAGGACGGCATTAAGCAAAGTCGATTTCCCGACATTTGCACGTCCTAGAAGGAAGGGGGGTAAATCTCGGTTGCCGTTGACAGGTCATAGACATAGACAACCTGCGACGATGACCTGTCCGCCTGTCAGAAACCGGCGACAGACGAAGAACGCCATGGACATACCTCCGGTAGGCCATGCAGTTTGGGTATGGAATACGTGGTGCCAGCAGCAGCAAGGAACTTGGCCGCATTCGTGACTTTGAATATCTTCTCGTGTGCTGGAACGGCAGAAAACGCTCGTAGACCTTTCCCAAGAGGATTTACATGGTTCGGCGGGCCAAAGATCATCGAAGCAGAAGGTAAAGCAGCAATAGCGCGTATTGCCACCGCATATACGCTTTTTCTTGACGTTCACGCAGCGTTGAACGATATGAACACATCCGCACCACACGAAGAGGATTCTACGGACGATGAGGCTGCATCCGACGCGACCGAAGACGATCCGCAGGTCCCTGAACAACAGGCAGCCCCACCGCCTCAACCCGCACCTGCACCCTCGACTTCCGGAGGCCCTGGCCGCGAGCGACCAAACTACGAACTTCGGCATGTCCTTAGAGGACACACTCAATCCATATCCTCTGTAAAGTTCAGCCCCGATGGAACGTTGCTGGCTTCTTGTGGTGAGCGCTATCCGATTTCCACTCTGAGTCAACCCATAATCGATTCATAGGGAACGACAAGGTCGTCAAAATTTGGTCACCGTATACCGGAGAACTCATAAGGAATCTTAACGGACACACGAAAGGCTTGTCAGATATTGCCTGGTCATCGGATAGCGTGTATCTGGCGTCAGCATCGGACGATACCACAATTCGTCTATGGGAGGTTGACACCGTATGTGCTCGCTATTCTCATGTTTTTCTTCGCTCACCGGGACAGTCTGAACAAAGGGACTGACGGTCAGAACGCTGAAGGGGCACTCAAGTTATGTTTTCTGTGTCAATTACAACACCGCCTCCAATTTGCTCGTTTCCGGGGGGTGCGAAGGTGATGTTAAAATATGGAACGTGGCGAAAGGTATGTACCGATGCGATGTCATAGCTAAATATTTGATACCCCCTTAGGCAAATGTATGAAGACCTTGCACGCTCACCTGGACTACGTGACCGCGGTACATTTCAATCGTGATGCAACCTTGATCGTCTCGTGCGCCCTGGATGGTCTTATGTTAGCCCTCTGAACTGCTCTTCCCGACGTGAGTAATGACAATCGAACAGACGGATATGGAACACGACATCAGGCCAATGTTTGAAAACCCTGACCGAAGGCAACGATGCGATCTGGTGAGGTTGTCATATCACATCCAGCGCTGTCCTTGCGACTTATGCACCCCTCTGCCCAGTCAACATGTCCAATTTTCACCTAATTCCAAGTACATCCTCTCCACTGCCCACGACAGCGCGATTCGCCTTTGGGACTACCAAACGTCGCGCTGTCTGAAAACCTACGTCGGCCACACCAATCAGAAGTACTGCATTTTCGCCTGCTTCAGCGTCACTGGGGGAAAATGGATAGTGTCTGGCAGCGAAGACCACAAGGTGTACTTGTGGGACTTGCAGAGCAGAGAAGTGGTACAGACACTCGAAGGCCACACCGGTGAGTACATGCCATTCAGGACCCTTGGGTCTGGCTAATTCTCTGCTTTCACAGATGTGGTTGTGGCAGTCGCGGTAGGTTGCTGAGCATGCAGCTCGGCAAGTCGCTCATCACTGTTTCTAGACCCACCCGCAGCAAAACATGATTGCATCCGGCTCCATCGACTCCGACCTCGCGATTCGCATATGGGTCGACACTGTACGAAGCACTTGAATGCACATATCAATCATCTGTGCTTGTCGTGGTCCAATCGAAGGTTGTGTTATTATACATCGGCAGTCAGTTCTGGTTATGGATGTTCGCGCTCTTCGTGTATTGTAGTAACGTATAGGTAAATCCATGAATCTGCCTACGCATTGATTTGGACACTCTATTGACATTGTAGTCATCACCCGCGCGATGAGAATCGCTTTTGCTGCTCATGGCGACTCTTCCCATCGCGGATTATTCATACTCACTCTTCTGTGGAACGCGCTTGAACGCTGAGTAAGGCTTTGATCAACCGTTCCGCGAGCACTTCGTGCACGTCGCCGGTTATATGGAGATCGTCAAGCCAAAAATTACCGCCCTCTTCAGCGATATCGTCATCGGTGAAGCCATAGTTCTCGTGATTGTCAAGGATGTCCCCGACGACGACATGAGAAGAAAACACGAACACCGAAGCTTGAGATGCCTCTTGCGCGAAATCACTTGCGAGAGTGCGCAGCGTACCGTTCCACGTCTCAATGCGGGCGCGTATCTCGTGCACGAAGTCTACAGCTAGAATAATTACGTTTAGTGCCTCTGACACCGGCACGCCCGACATGAACGTACCTGCAGGAGATCGATCCTTGGGTGGAACATCCACGAAAAGGAAGTTTCTTGCACCTGCCTTCACGTACAGGTCGTGTACCGCATCAAAAATACCTTCTATTATTGCCTCGAGCTCGTCCTCCTCTGTTCTGCCACAGTCGTTGACACCGAGGAACAGAACTGGACGGCATTGATGAGTCATGAACACGCGATCAAGAACTCCTCCCACCGTAAAGGGTCTGACTAGGGTCTAACACCGGTTGAGAGGCAGGCAGCTGCTTCTTTGGAAATCTGGCGAAGAAATGGGCAAGCTGTTCGGCGAGATCGTCCTCAGCCGTTGCACCAGGTACGGCGAAGTTGTGAATTGACATCCCCGAGAGATCACGCTGCCGTGGGATATAGTCCACCTAGCGGGACTGTGGTAAATCTTCTGAATTCAATATCCTCTAATAGGGGAGCGAACCCAAGTTTTCCAAGGTTTGGAACTAAGAGAATCACCGCTAAGAAGGACACTTAGTTGACAGTCAACTTGGATTATTGTCTATCTGCCCACAATACGACCATGTGTGTTAACGACGTTCTTCCGTGCCATTGAGGGCGCGCATATGTCACGGCAAGTTCACCTACGAGAAAGATGTAGCGACATTCCAATTCATAATAACGCCACAAGAGCGGTAGGACGCACTCATTCTGAGCCACGAAGAAACCGAGGAACTTTTCTACCTGGGGGAAAGTATTCCTGGGTGGTTTTCACAAAAAGTTTATAGAAGACAGGGCTGAGGCGTTGACTTGATGGTAAAAAAAGCCGTTAAGGTCAGCTCACTGTTCAAACTCAGAGCAAACGCTATGACCCGCGCATCACGTGGATGTATAAACAATCGTTGCAGTCTCGGAAGTGGTGTTTTTCAGAATCGATGCTTTACTTTCCAGGCCATCGTCGCCGTCTCGACTCAGTTATACCCATCTCCGCCCAGAATCCGAAGACCTGAAGCCAGTGTAGCGAAGAATCCATGGGTTACGCTCGTATCAACCACACGATTCTCCGTCGGCTGTCCAAAGCCGTCGAAGCAGATCCCGAGGGCGACTTAGAAGGGATATTGCATAACCTATACACGTCTTACCCAAGGCTTCGTGCTGCTTCAGACAGGAAAGCCAAGAAACTCGCTCTCTTGGAAAAGAATATCGATAAACTAGCCCCAAGCACAGTTACGAACGCCCCTTCTACCACCAAAGGCCTGTCGCCTCCATCTTTCCTGAAGGCTGTCGATCATGACACCGTCGAGGTCGTCGTGCCCTTGGAAGCGGAGGTTATATCCGTTCTACGCTCAGAAGGAACACCGGGTCAGCCCATCAGCGAAGCTATCCTACAATTGCTGCGGAGCCGTCCTCCCCTTTATGCCTGTGGCGGGGCTTGCGTTATCCCGCTCTCTGACACTGTCGTAGCAAAGTTCAGCGACGAAGACTGTCGGTGCGAAATCGCCATGCTACAGTTTCTCGACACCCACGTCCCTACCGTCAATGCTCCCAAGTTTCTTGGGCTCGCCAATGTCGGCCCGAGGGCGTGCATGTTCATGACTCGCCTTTCTGGAGAAACTCTGGAGAAAAGATGGCCAGACCTATGCGATAGCCAGAAACGCCAAGTCCGGGACTTGCTAGACAAGATGCTCCATTCTCTCCGTACGTTCGAATTGCCAGCTGGCTCGCCCTTCGGCTCGGTTACAGAACAACGTATCTGCAAAGACACTCGCCAATCTACACATCGTTCCATTCCCAACTCGATAACAACCGAACAGCAATTCAACGAGTTCATCTCCACGTGCAATAGCTCGCGCGTCGCTCCTCGGTATCGAAACTGGATCTCCTCCTTGCTGCGGACGAATCATCGGATTCTCCTCACTCACGGCGATCTGCATCCCGCGAATATTATAGTACACACGGACGATGATGCACGTATCAGCGTGGGGATCATCGACTGGGAAATGGCTGGGTACTATCCGGAATACTGGGAAATGCTCAAGGCTCTGAATACAAGAGCGGTAGATGACAGAAGCGACTGGTGGGACTGGCTCCCGCCAAGTATTCTGGGGTACGATATCGAAGTCGTCATCGATCGATATATGGAGAAGGCATTGGGCTTATGGTGGTGAGATAAAGACTTCTGATCTCCTGGACATTTGAGCTGATCGGGACGGCACAGATATCTCGCTTGCGTAGTTTTGATGGCTTTCGATACCTTATCGCCGTATCGATGTCATATTTGTGTATATTGCTGGTCTCTGCGGTTCACAACACAGATTGTGAAGCAAAAATGGCTATCATCTCTGGCAGTTCGGCGACGCTGGCTGGATAGAACCACAGCGCGACAGCATTTTCCATGTGCGCTGCTGCTCGTCGGCTTCGCAGGATCTCATGCCGAGTCATTTGTTGTGTAGCGCCACACACTAGGACGCTTCTTCTGGGATCCCATATTAGTCTCGTTGTATTTCCTGGATATATAAGGAGGTAAGTTTCAGCATCGCCGCATCCACCGCTGAAGCGTGGATCCGCCTCCCAATGCCTACCGCTACTCTCGCCGTCGCAATCTACCGCCCCCAGGAAAACTCGAAGTCCCATTGGGCTCTGTGGCTTTCTGTCACAACCGACGGCGTTGTGGAGGATATCATATACCATGCCGCGGGCGAACCCGGAGCACTGGCTCTAGAAATTCGTCATCACAACCCGCGACAGTCTCGCCGTATTTCGCAAATCATCTATGTATCGGATCTCGACTCCGAACGAGACATTCAAGAAGTCCGCGACATCATGGACAGCCAACCGCTACTGAACGATATACCTGTTTGGGGCTGCCAAGACTGGGTCATGGAAGCGTTGGACACCATGGACGAGGAAGAGGTTTTGGACACGACATGGCCTGAGGCGAAGGAGCAGCTGATGGCAGTCTTCAAGAACTAGCTTGCCGTTCCGTCCTTCCGTCGCCGTATACGGTGCTCATAGCGCGCTGACTGACCAATAGCTTCATTCCGTCACCGAGCATGCAGGTTGGTGATCCCGTTGCGTCATATGTTCGCGCAGAATCATGAACATGTATCTCCTTCGTCGTGGAACCGCCTTGTATTCAGAATATATCTTGGATGTTGTCTCTCATGTGGCATCCATCGTCGTCAGCAACTTGTGAAGTTTCGTGTGGGCCTGATGGCAACAAAGCGGGACACCCCGTTCATATTTATCGCTTTTAATCACCCCTGTCACAACCAATATTGGGTATCTTTGTTCTATTCAGTGAGCTGTAACTCGAAGGTAGCCGCTCCCTGAGTCTCCTCACCGTCGCAAGCGCCACATCGTGTTGCTTTAAATAATATCATTCTGAGAGTCAGTCAGATGAAGTTAATGCCGAGGGACCTGGAATCTATAGCAGTTACTTCTTCATCCCCATACCAGAACCCTGCGGACACACGAAAGGAACCGCAGAATAACAGCAAGCAAATGTCACGTGGGACCTCAGGCCTCAGTACTTTTCGTCCCGCGACTGGCTCTCGAAGTCGCGTCCGTCAAGGATATACTCACTTACCGGAAAGCAGTAAATCGCAGCGTAGAACCACCGATGAGTAAGGATCCTGCCGAGCGACGGTGGTGGTCCGGGCATCAGATACTAGTGACCAGTACGCCATGTTTATGTGCATCGATGTTGCATGAGACGACGCTCGGGGCTCATTGCGGTCGCATGATACTGGGCTAGCTAGCTGCTCGACCTTTACTCCACTACCCGCGGGACGGCGATCGCTTCGACCTTCTCCCTTGCCTCGGCCCTGATGAACGGACGCAGATACTTCTCGACGTATTCCAACGTCATCCCCCGCGCGAGGGCGTCCGCGATACCCATGTTCATCCTCCAAACGTACTCCTCGTTCGGCGTGGACTCCAGCACCCGCTCGTGGTCGACATACACCAGCAATTCCACTTCTTCTCCATCCCGGTTCCCGTCGTTCGAGGCTTGTGACAGAGCGGCGCCCGCCCACGTCACCGTGGCTTTCAAGGACTCTGTGACGTAAGCGAAAGGGACGCCCTCGTTTCGATCCAGTCGCATCTCGTCCTCGGGCACGAGGGCATAGACCATGCCCACGACGATATCCCCAGGCGCAGGGACGATGGTGGCATATCCGCGCTCATTGATGATCCATCGCCAATCGCGGAGCACTGCCATGCCGACGTACGGGCTATTCGGGCACCGGAGCGCCATCTGTTCCAACCACAGGTTGGATCCATAGGCAAAGTAAAGCGTGCTTGGCAAGGGAGGGTTCATGCCGTCGTTATGGTATGGAACGTGTGGGTGCGTAAGACGTGAGACCCGGGCCCGAGACTGGTGTCTTCTCAGGCCTGCGACTGTGCACGCAGTAATCTAGTTCTCACACACGACCTAGCAGATTCGCATTACTCCTCGTGGCCTGGCGTAGCTGCTGAAGACAATATTAACAAGGTTTACTCGCACAGAGCAGCGCGCCCATCGCCTCATATCAGCACATCGCAAACATTCGCGGCTTGTCCCGTGATTGGTACTGCCTGCCGGGCGTCCAGTAGCATATCTGCAGTGTGATTCTGAACATGATGGAGTGCAGGCGATGTCAATGCGTACTCGCTCCCGCCGAAAGTATGGAAACAGGGTCACGTGCATAACCCGCCCTTTCGTATTTCTGCTGATATTGCACACTGTCGAGTAGGATATGAGAAGTGATTAGTATGTGCACAAAACACATGCTCTCTATACTCAGTTATACTGTGGTCAAATATGTACATCTATTCCATGCTGCAATGATATAAGTCTTTGCTGCTAGGGGATGCTCATACACCTATTGGTGTTATGCTGCATGTGTCAGCTTTCATAGAATTATTTCTATTGCATTAATAGAATGTATTGAGCACTATATATATACTGTCTTATCTGTGAGAACTCATGATCACTACAACAGCCAGAAAATCTGTGTTATCCTGGCATTCACATTGCCTCCTAGAAACTATTACTATTTTCTAATAGACGCATGAAACTTGGTAACCCTGGCTCTGAGACTGTTATACCCCTATACCCACTCTATTATATACAGCTTAGAAATTGAGAGTTATGTCCTTTGGTATAGATTTACAGAACTGTGCCCATATATGGCACTACTTGCAGCTGATTGACTGCACTACTGCACCAGCTGTAAACACAGGGTAGTAATAATTGTTATTGTATAATATGCAGGGCTTATTGGGTAGTCATAGCAGCCCACTGACACACTATGATACAATCAGGTATCTGAGATATTCCATCTGAAGTGATTAAAGTACCTGAGTGAAGTACAGGTCATGACTATGGCAGTACAGCAAGAGCATGGGTAAAGCACATATGTACAGTATACTATGTAGTCTATAGTTACTATACACACCGTGTCTTGTTGCCTTACTGGCACAGTTGAGGTGCGAGAGCCAAAAGAGTGTGCAGCAGGAGACCATGCACGTGACCCCGTTTCCATACTTTTGGCGGGAGCCAGTACAGAGCCAGGCAGACCTAGGGGTTGACTTAGGAGACTAAGGCTGTGTTGGAGACGTTCGCTGATTGGACGGAGATGCCCACGCAGTGGCATCTCAATGTTGCATCCTGCGACGACCAGTGATATCGCCCTCGGCGTGTCTTTCTATTCACCGGAAGAGGGTCCTTGTTGGACCACAACGTATCCTGCATGCACTTTGCCACCTATTGCCTCTCGTTCACCAATATCGACCAAATGACTGTGAGACGAAGCTGGTCATTGGGTCCTACTTCGTTGCACTGGAATCCCTTTCCGATGGCCATCGCCGAGCGATACTATTGGAACGCGATGCCACTGGCAGCAACGACCAAGCGGGAGTAGCGTGCCAACACGTGGCAAGCGCACGCCCGAATGCTGCATCGCAATGTACTCAGTAAGGTTTCTCGAGCAGACGTCGCGTGTAACGGTCCCTTCCGAAGTACTCAACCACGAATAGTGTTCGTCTAAACCGAAACCGCCGGGTTGAGCCCAGCCGCGATGTCACTCATGCACACGGTTGCCTCGAGACGTTTCGTGTGAAGCTAATATACGGCATGTAAGGTCTTTTGGAAAGCCTCAAGGCTCGATCGGACGCAGCACGTACAACCGTGAAAGCTGCTATATCAGTTCACCAGCAGGCTGCCCCACGCCTGTTTCTCTCCTTCGTGGCGCTGCCTCCCACTTGATCAGACTCTCCTCCCCATGGGCAAGCTATTCGACGCGGACAACTCGGAGTATGTCGCGAATCTCTACGCGAAGCAAATGCAATGCCAGAAACAGGGCCATGCTCTGTGGCAGCCAGGACAGGCTCGGATCGGCGACGTCGGGCGTTTTGTTCAGGGCAAGTTCGAGTGTCTGTTCAATATCATCGAGGGGCGGGAGGGGAAGATACGGTTTGAGCCCCTCAAGCTATCCAAGGAGCATTATGTATTTCACTCTGATGACCTTCCTCCTGGTCCCCATACTTCCAGCAACGTCCGGAAAGTCACGGTTGACATAGGGGCCTCCGCGTACGTCTCTCACCTTCCGCTCAGAACTCGTGTTTCGACCGGCTAACAGTTTGCACGAAGCTCCCCGGCCTCTATTGGCGGTACTGTGTCCTATGAAAGCAGCAGGGACGAGGCTGCCATACTCGTTTTGGGGCAACCCGGCAGACGAACCACTGTACTTAGCGGATACAGACCCTGGCTGGAAGGTATCAGGCGGCTTAGCCCCCTGATATGGCGGATTGTCGAGGATGAGCTCCAACTGGATCTCCAGGCTGATCCATTGGTGGTCGTCACGGGCCACGTCAAGACGAGTAACCCATGGGAGCTCTTCGTCTCCCGGAAGAAGGAGGGCAAAGCGTCTTTGGCGATCAGCGGCGGGGACCCAGTCGCAAATGTGGCCGAAGGTCATGTAGCGCTGTCGCGAGAGATCAAACCGTCCGGCTTCGAACATCGCAACAAATCGAAGCCGGAGGTTGCCGACAGCTCCAGGATCGCGCCAGAGTCCAAGCTGACTCTCCCGGATGAATTCCCAGATCAATGTGTGTTCGTACGATGTGCCACTATCAAACGCCAGCGCAACTTCCTGCAGAGCATGAGAAGGCCCCGGCGATCGTCAGATCAAGTCACCAAGACGGATAACGACCCGCCGAGGGACTCTGCCTTCTCAGAGAAGCCAATTCCACCAATCCCGAACATTGATTCTGAGAAGATCGATGCACCCATGGACGACTCGGATACCGATGCAGTGAGTTATTATCATGCCGACCTCCCGTTCTTGACGATTGACGTTGTCCAAGTCTAAACAGGGCTGCTTTACCGCTGTCCTCGCTTCCGTGAAAACTTTTTTCCGCCGGATCTCCGATGCTTTCTCGAGAAAGGGCGCATCCCGCCCACCTGTGCTACGTCCTCGGGGCGGGTTTGGGCCCAGCGACTCCAACATACCGGACGACGACGCCTTATGGGATCGTGATGCATCGGTATACAGCGGCAGCACTGGTAATGGCGCTCGGGGACATCGTTCGGTCTCGTTCACATCGTCGATCCAACGGGACGGTTCCAGCTCGGAGTCGACCGTCATCCATCATCGCACCCACCGTATCACACAGTCGACCGTTAGCACGAGCACACTGCCTGAGAGTTTGGCGAGCTCCACTGGCCTACGTAACATCACGTACAGGCGAACCGCCCGTTCGAGCTCCGTGAGCACCCCGACATTTCACGCGCCGCTGCTGGCGAATCCGTCCGCCTCCCGGATCCTGCACGCCCGTCGAGTCTCTGACCTCACCGCCACCAGTCCCACTTTCAGCGTGGACACATCCGAGGTCGACGAGGAAAATCAGGAAGATAACTATTCGGCACGAGACGATCAGCACGAGAACGCGAGCCATGCATCCGCGCGTTTATCCCAGTTGGATGATCTGGACCAGGAATACAACGTGCCGTCGAGCGAAGATGATGGAACACCATACAAGGATTACGCTGGCGGAAAGCCGCTTCCATCGCTTCCGTCACCTACCGAGGTACTGCATTGTATGCATTGTAAGAGTGGACAGTGTACTTACGATTGCGACAGCCTCGCGTCTATCACGCAGCAAACGACGTATCCAACTATATTCTGTCGGTATGTACTAAATCACTACGAGGCTATTCTGGTGATTTTATGGATGCGCCTCCAGAAGGAGCCTGGAGCCGAATTTTCTGTTGTCTTCGACGACGATATCCTGGAGCTCTGCGGGAACGAGCCCTTCCCCGAAGATATGGACGCTTTCTTGCAGAGGAAGAACGTTCGCGTTGATGTACATGACGGAAGTGCGTTCGATATGGTTATCGTGAATGATGTTTGTGCTCACGATAGTGCTTACAGTTGCGTGCCTATGCACGTAAAATGGTCGACCGGCGGCGTTCCGGAAGTGCCGTGCTGGTGTTTACTGTACAATGAACTTCTCTCTCCAAGGCCTGTAATGTCAGAGCACATCGTCGTGTCGCCTCTCCCTGCATCTCTGGAGCGCGTTGAGCATGTTATCTTTGTTCGCGTCGTCTTCAGGTAAAAATGTTGTAGTGCGGACGGTCGCTTCTCATATGAAGATAGCATGTAGGGTGCATGTTATCTGCTCCTGTGGTATTTAGTCGTCGGATATAGCTGCCGTGTCCGATTCAACAGAATGCAGAATTCAATCGGCAAGAACGATCGATACTGACCATGGCAGTTGATAGGGACGCCGAAAGCTTGAGCCAGCGGCCGGCTGTCGTTGCATGCGTGCGCTCCTGTGTATGTACTGCTTCGGGAACCAAGCTCTTTTACGTCGTCATGAACAACAGCCAACGACGGAAGTGAGAAGCTGCAATGTGTCATACGTCTGGTGCGTATAAATGAGTGCGTTTTGTGCTCGATCATCGACGTATACGCACGGCGGATATGCAGGTGCCGTAAGTATGTGTGTATGGTTGAATTGGATTCTGTCAAAGAAACGGCATGTCCGATGCTCCGTCGATGTTTCCACGTGTATCCGAGATCCTGCTTCGCATATCTTATCATGTCTGGCCAAGCCTTGCCATCGGCATTCGCGCACCGAAACGCAAGCCCGAAGCGCGGTACAAAACATGACTAGAATGTTGCTAGAACGGCGAGCTATGAATCATTGCCAGACCCCATCACAACCCAGATAACCTCTGGCACTACCCAGAAGATCCATGAGACTCGACAAGTACCCTAAATACGACCTCACCTTCCCGGGGCCGACCCCGATCCAGCATCTGAAGCGCCTCTCCGACGCGCTAGGGGGCAATGTCCAGCTGTACGCAAAGCGCGAGGACTGCAACTCGGGGCTCGCCTTCGGCGGGAACAAGACGCGCAAGCTCGAGTACATCATTCCGGACGCGCTCGAGGGCGGGTACGACACCCTCGTCTCCATCGGCGGCGTGCAGTCGAACCAGACGCGGCAGGTTGCCGCCGTCGCCGCCCACCTCGGGCTCAAGTGCGTGCTCGTGCAGGAGAACTGGGTGAACTACCACGACGCGGTGTACGACCGCGTGGGCAACATCGAGCTCTCGCGCATCCTCGGCGCGGAGTGCAGGCTCGATAAGGCCGGGTTCGACATCGGGATCCGGCCGAGCTGGGAGCAGGCGATGGAGGACGTGAAGAAGGGCGGCGGCAAGCCGTTCCCGATCCCGGCGGGCTGCTCGGAGCATCCGAAGGGCGGTCTGGGCTTCGTGGCGTTCGCGGAGGAGGTGAGGAAGCAGGAGGAGGAGCTCGGCTTCAAGTTCGATTACATCGTCGTCTGCGCCGTCACGGGCAGCACGATGGCCGGTATGGTGGTGGGCTTCGCGGCCGACGGGCGGGCGAACAGGGTTATCGGCATCGACGCATCCGCAAAGCCTGAGAAAACGCGGGCGCAGGTACTGCGAATCGCGAAGAACACGGCTGAGCTGGTGGAGGTCGGGCGCGAGATCACGGAGGAGGACATCGTGCTGGACACGCGCTTCGGCGGGCCGGAGTATGGGCTTCCGAATGATGGGACTATGGAGGCGATTAGGTTGTGCGCGAGGACGGAGGGTGTGCTCACGGACCCCGTGTACGAGGGCAAGTCTATGGACGGGATGATCCAGATGGTGAGGAATGGCGAGTTCCCGGAGGGGTCAAAAGTGCTGTACGCGCATCTTGGGGGTGTGCCTGCGTTGAGCGCATACAGCTACCTGTTCAGGGAGGGTTGACGGCGATGGAGGAAGTCCCAAATAGGAAGGTCCTAATGATCTGTGTAGCCTTAGTACGCCATCGACAACGTGGTCCAGGAGATACCGGCTTGTTAGGCCGTTCAGTTCCAAACGAATATGGAGCGCCGCCCTGCAAGCATGTTGGTGGATGATGTTCTGCCAGATACGCATTGCGGTTTTAAGGGTTTTGTCCCTCAAGGATCTGCAGGCGATATCTGGAATGATGAAGTATGACTGTCATTATAAATGGTACAATATAGTTTCATATGACGAATGTAGGACGGAGAGCGGCTATGCCGCTGCCTCCTCCTTCTCCTCTTCTATCTTCGGGATGATGTTCTCCTTCTCCAGCAAATTTTCAAGTTCTCCAGATTGGTGCACTACGGATGAGGGTATGCATCAGCACTGACGTGGTCACGCGACTCTGAGATACAACACGCACTTCCAAGGAGGATGTCACAACCACCGATAAACTCGCCATTGATGTACAACTGCGGGATTGTGGGCCATTGGCTATCCAAAGACATGTTTTCAACATCAAGGGACGGGGATGTGTCATAGTTTGAAGACGCACGAGAACTCCTTGATGCCCTCTCGCAGCTCTTGATCCTCGAGGACATTGTACGTCTTCATTTTCTCGGGAGGTACGCCATGCAGATCAAGCACTTGAATCGCGGCGCGGGAGAAGCCACACTGTGGCATATCAGGGGTGCCTATGTGTCCGCGACGGTGCTCAGGGACGTGGACAGGTGCACGAGGATGGACTAGACGCACCCTTCATGAACAGCACCAATGGAGTATCGGTCACCGCTTTCTGGATGGCAGCGCGAGCTTGGTCGGTGAGCAAACGGCGTTGCACGAGCGTGTTGACAGCAGGAGTGCCTAGTATCCGACTCGTGAAGCACGTTGGACGCGAGGTGCGGAGCTACAAAGCGGTCAATCGAGTCCCAGCAAGCTCGGGGTCGACGTACTGAGGATCGCAGTGCTGACGAGAACATGGACATGGTTGCGTTGTAAAGTTATGAGGAAAGACGCGTTATGTAGGTCTTGTGCCGTTAAGAATGTACGTGTCCACTCGGAAGAATGCCGACCCGGAGTAAAGTATGCGAAGAACGTCGGACCCGCGTTATGCCGTCTGCTCGTGAGTAAGCCAGCCCATCCTCTCCCGGTTGAAATGCAAGCCTCACAACAGAATAGTTCCCGTATATCCTGCAGTCACCGAGGATGACGCCAAAAACAAAGTGCAGAGGCCGTGCTGAGCTGAGCGAATGAGTCGACCTCCATTGGCTCAGCGGGATTAGTCACGTACGCGAGGGGCGTGTGACACCGTGGCGGCGGGATTGCCCGTTATGGTATCCGGTGCGCCTCTCGACCTAGACGTCCTGGTCATCATCAGCAAGCTGAAGCTGGTCATGGCGCCCGATCTCGACGTATATAAGCCGATTGCCTTCCACTTGCTACCAACACGATTCTCAAACCGCCCAACATTCCATCCACATTCGCCTCGGTAGCGAAAGCGCTTGCACTCGCCATCCTGTCTTCGCTGCTATACTCAGCGCTTCGTACTCATCTACCTACACTTCGGACCACATCAAGAGCTCTCAATTCTATCAGGCTCTCAACGACTTCAGCGGATTCTACTTTGCAGAGCGCCATGAAAATCGTCCCCCGCTACAGCACCGAACGCGGTCATGCTGATCATGGCTGGCTCAAGACGTTCCACACGTTCTCGTTTGCGATGTGAGTACTTCACGACTATCGTTTCACGAGCGCAGCTAACCGCTCACTATATGTGCTCAGGTACCAGGATGATGCCCACGACCACTTTGGTTGTCTACGTGTGATCAACGAAGACCGCGTAGAGGCTCACACAGGCTTTGGCACGCATCCTCATCGCGAATTCGAGATATTCTCCTACGTTGTCGCCGGTGAACTCGAGCAGTAAGTAATCGCAATCATGACGCAGCGTATCTTTCCGGATATTAACATCCCCAACTTCAGTCGCGATTCGATGGGTAACGTCGAGATCCTCAAACGCGGCGACCTCCAGCTCACCTCCGCTGGCACCGGCATCCGCCACTCCGAAAAGGCGCACGGCAATTCCCAGGTCCACTTCCTCCAGATTTGGTCCATCCCCTCCGTCCCGCGCCTCGCGCCCAAGTACTTCACGCGCCATTTCTCCGACGCCGAGAAGGCGGATCGATGGGCGACCGTCGTCGCGCCCGTCGAAGCGCGCGATGTGGGCGTGCTGAAGGACGAGCGCGAGGGCAAGGGTCCCGCACCGGTGCAAAGCCCCTTATATTTGCACGCGACGTTGTTAAGCCCGGGCAAGGCGCTCCCGAGCGTGTTCAAGAAGAATGTCGCCCCGGGTGGGAGCAAGAAATACATTCACGTCGTCCAGACGTCCGGCTACAATCCGAAGAAAGCGAGCGGTGCGAAGGTGCGCGTGTTCGACGACCAAGGCGCTGTGCAAGAGCTCCACGAGGGTGACGGGGCATACCTCTTAGGCGAAGCGGGCAAGGAGATGAAGGTGGAAAATGTTGGTGACAAGGTTGCGGAGGTGCTCCTGTTCGACGTCGACGTCGAGTGAATCGAATAGTTCTCTTCCGCTCGCAGGGCTTGACTGATGTAACATAGTGTGCATTGTCTAATGTCATGTATCGAATACAGTTACAACATCACATTATATAAATTACTACTTGGATCCAAACGACAATGCAATGCAGGATAAGACAGCAGATAGCGATGACTGATGAAGTGAATACGTCGGTGGCTCCTTGATCACACTTTCATGAACGAGAACAGGCTGCTCATGTCCACCCATCGTCGCCCGGACTGAAGCATATACTTCTCTACGGTGTCCAGGAGTGTCTGCAGCAGCCCGGCCTGCATGGTGCACAGGGTGTCGATCTCCACTGGCACGAAAATCAGCACCTTCGAATAGGAGTTAGATTGAGGTGATACATACTGAGCTTATCTTTGTCCATCCCCCTGGCTGCCTTGATGATCTTCTGTTGGTCGAAGAGGGAATGATACATCCGCAGCTGATTGTAGAGCTCCGCATCCGAGTACTGGTGTCAAATACCTGAGCAATGCACACAAAGATTGCGAGAATCGATCGTACCTCAAACGCCACCGTGCTCGTACAGTCCTTCCTCAAGCAAGTGCGAGCATACACCCCCATCATCCTTGTCCGCATCCCACACGTCTGGTCGTTGCACACGATCCAGCCTTCATAGTACCGCGCGATGTGCGCCCTTATCTGGGTGTCGAGCTGGACCTGCAGCGACGCCGTGGTCATCGGTGCCTTACAGGCGGGACACTCCGGCCCTGACGGCAGCAGCAGCGACGCTGTGCGATCTGCGACCGGCGCAAACGCGATCTGGCCCTCGCATTTGCGGCAACGCACGACGAACGGGTCCGTGTCCTTGAACCGCTCCGCGTCTGACATCTGCGAATCGAGCGTTGTGAAGACGTGTTCTTGTACCTCGCCGGAGGTGCTGGTCCGGAATCGTCCCGGGTCGAGGCCGAGGCATTCTGCGAGGCGAGCACGGTCGGTGCCCTCGATGGGCTCACAGAGACGCTCGATGGGAGGCAAGACCTGCTGGGACAGGTAGTACTCGTAGTCTGCAGGAGGCGTCAATACGCGTCATCGAAAGGATCCTATCGGAGATCACACCTATTTGACAATCTTTCCCGCCTTTTCGAACTTCATCGGGGTGCTTCGCTTTGTCCGCTTGACCGGTCTTGGACGATTCGCCGCTCGCACCGAGGCAAAAGACGTAGGGAATGACATCGCCGGAGCGGGCCGTGCCGCCCCTGGTCTTCATGCGTAGGGCAACTTGCACATGGGGTTGTGACTTTGCATCAGGGTAATCTTCGGGGTTCTTGCCAAGACGCTGGAGGACGGTACTTGTTCAGCGGAATTCATCAGGGATATAAAACTGTTGCAGACCTTGAAGACAATGAAATCGTCTAGCTTGATTTTGCCTTCGCGGACGTTCTGACCGATCGTGGTCAGGTAGTCATGGATCTGCTCCACCACTATTTCCGTGGCCTCCCCCGATAGGATCTGCTCAAGAACGTACTGCGACACGTTCTTTGACAGCGCGCAGTACTCTCGGCGCTTCATGTCGAGACCCTTGACTTCCGTCGAGGTCCGCGTTCCGTCCTCGACCTTGATCGCTGCATATTTCTTCTTTTGCAATAGCAAAAGCCGCTGGAAAATGCCATCAAGATCGATCTCGAGCAGCCTGTATCGCTCGTTGACAGCCTTCTTGAAGTCAGCAGCGATCTTCAGCGCCTCTGCAAGATCGGTGGCGCCAGAGTTCACAAAGACGGAATCCGTATCTCCGTAGACGACGTCAAGCTGCAGTGACTCTGCCAGCTCCCTCGTGGCCGTCAAGATTTCTCGACCCTTGAAGGTGGTAAGGGCAGCGAGTGGTCGCGCGTAGAACCTGGAGTATTCGAAGCCGAGACAGCCGTACATACTGTTGGCCGTTAGCTTCAGGGCTTGTTGCTTGATATCGTACTACGTCGGGACATCAGCTAAGGCAGTCGCATCAGGTCGGGCCAGTCTCACCTGCATGAGCTTTGCTTGCGATGCGGTCTTGTCCTTCATCAGTGCTTTGACTTGTCTTCGCCGATTGACGAGCGTGGCAATAAGCCTCGGCAGCACACCCTGCGCAGTCGTAGAATCCGGAGGATCAGGTATTCTCTCTTCGCCATCCTACAGCCCGTTAAGTGCTCAAGCTAAGATCAACGAAACGGACGGACTGACCTCATCGTCCTCAACCGGCTCCACTGTCGTGAAGTCGATGTTGTACTCCTGAATGATGCTCGGATACAGCGAGTTGAAGTCCATCACAAGGATGAACTTATCCCACAAACCCCTCTTCGGCTCGAACACCAAACCTCCCTTATACTTGTCCCTCTTGCCCTTCCCCTTCCCTCCGACTGTGGCGCCGTTGGGATCGTCGCCCTCCGCCTCGGCCTTGACTGCGGCGGCAGCCTTCTTTCCCCACGTCTTGTCCGGACAAATATACTTTAGCCGGTGGAACTCATGCAGCAAGATATATTCGTTCCGCTCCGCGCGGCCTCCGTTGAGCGTCTTGTTCCACGAGTTGCCGGCCAAATTCGTGAGCTGCCGCGTCAGCGGAAGAATCTGAACCTTGGACGCGATCGCCATCTGGTAATGCGCATCGAGCTCGCAGTGCCTGACGAAGGTGAGCAGGCGGTCGGGAGAGGAGACGGAGCCGTCAAAGTAGGCGGCGGTGTCGTCCGGATCGATGTCCTGGCGATCGCTCTTGAGGTGCGTCTTGCACATCTCCGTGAGCGACCAGGTTGTGGACGAGATCATGCTCTGTTGCATCCCGTTAGGTTACTCATCCACACTCGGCCATAATATCCACACTTTACCTTCGCTCCATCGCTAGCTAAGTCGCAAAGCATGCGTCCGGCGAGGAATCTCAAGTTGCTCCCCTGCCGCCCGATATTGGGCCATCTGCTCCGTCTGAACCGACTTATGCGAGACCAGTGATCCGCTTTCAGTTCTTTCATACGGTTGAGCAGGACGTCCAACGAGACGCCCAGAAATTCGTGTCCGACGAACACGTCTGGATCGGCTTTGTGGATAGTCACTGAACCAGAGTGTGAGCTAACACGCTAGGATAAGATGTCGGGCGGTTCACGCGCCTAGCAGGCTGCTGAGCAACATTCGTTCGTTTGCCATCGGAGAAATTACGCCTTTGCCGTTGGCCTTGGCCCGCGCTTCGAAATTAGGCGGGAACCGACCCAATGGACGGACGAATGTATGCACGGTACAAGGGAGCTGCTCCGGCGGCGTAGGGTCGTCGATTTGGACTGCGAGCACACCGAGTCAGTTGACCTGCGGGAATAGACAAAGATAGCGCTTTTTACTGTTGGACCATATTCGCGCTGTCGCGCATACAATTTCGCGCTTGTTCTCCTTGTGGTTCACGATCGTACGGAGACTTAAACTCGTGATGGTCAGCGGCGGCGTATCCTTCGGCGCGTCTGCATCGCTCTCTGCAAAGGGGTTGATGTCTTTGGGGTCAGACACTGTGGCCTCTACTTTACACCATGAGATCTGGATATGTAGGATTGAGTCATTATCTCATTCATAAGGATCGCAGTACTTACGCCTTTATGCTCCACCTTTGGATGCTTGATATTTAACCAACATGGACCCATGATCTTCCTCTTCAACACGAGCAGTTCAAACGCAGTCGTATTCGTTCCAAATATCCGTGAGAAGTTGGGACTGGACACCGTCGATGGTATAGTTGGTTCTAACGCGCGGGACGCGAGACCGATGAGCGTCAGGGTAACCAGACAAAACAGCAGAACGCGGACCTTCGAAGGGGTAGACCACTTTGAGCCACTCCGCCTCGTCCCGAGGGACGTCCGGTTCACCAAAGGCGTACTTGCGTTTAACGGGTTTGCAGCGCCATGACTTGATACCCGCCTGCTGACGGATCTGATCGAAATCGGAATATACGTCGGACATCTCTGCAGCAGGTTATCAAATTCGGGTCTCTGGCAGATCTCGAGTGGATGCCTTCACTGACCGACAGGCACATCCGTCTCCACCAAGTTGCCGTCCTCATCCTGCTCCACCCTCAACGCCCGTGGCAATACGAACAGATTCCGCTGCAGGTTCTCAATCGTGACGCATATACTGACCCACTGTCCGCTTGTCTTCTCCTTCAGCTTCCCGATGAAGTACAACTTGCCCTCGTGCTCCATGTAGTCCAGCCAGAAGAAGCGCAAGCTGCCGTCGTCTTCCAGCACTTCAAAGTTCGAAGAGTTCGAGGACATTTTTGTGGAGCCGAGAGGCTCGGCGGCTGGCGCGACGGTGAGGCCATCATAAACAGATAGCCACGAGGGCTTAGCATCGTCTTCTTTCTTGGCGTTAGTTGGCGGATGTGCAGGGGGGACGCCGTTGAGAGGCTTCAGAGGTTTCTTAAGGTCAAGCTCCACCTCCTCTTTCTTGACGACCTTCTTGACATTCGGCTTTGCAAGGCATCAAGATGCGAATCATAGAAATTGAAGCAGGCCAGTCACCTTCAGCTCTTCTTCATCCACCTCCATAAATGCTTCCATGTCGATCTCATCGAATGTGGCGTCTACGTCGAAATCGGAGGCACCCGCCGAGAAACCGCCATCGGTTCCCTCGTTGTCGGACTTGACACCCATGCGTTCCATCGAGGGCGTCATGCCGTCGTCGCTGATGCCGTTCGTGTAGTCATGCGTACGGGACTATTGTCCGCCGATGAACAACGAGGCTCACGCAAGGGAGACAATACTTACCTTCTTCTTAGGGCTGAGCACGTAGTCATCGCTAGGAGGCTCGGGCCCATCGCTCGAGCTGTCCGCATATGCGTACTGTTTGCTCCGGTACGACCCATTTGCCCTCGGTGGGCTGTTGTCTCTCACCATCTCGCTCTTGCGCTTCTTGTTTCTAGGCTTTGTAGGAGCCTCTGTTGGGAGCGAGTCCATGGCGCCCAACAGGGAGGACATGAAGTCGTTCTCCTGGTCAGCGGACACGGTTGGACGATACGCGGCCATGGACATAGGCTGAACGGCAGGGGGCGGAGCCTTGGGCTTGGCCTTCTTCGACGGTCCATCTGCAACTTTGGAAGAGGATTTGCCTGACTTTCGCGCTGCGCACGCATATAAGCACCGCAACACGCGCGTCGTCTCGAAGGGGCGCGAGCGGCGACTCACGCTTGCGTTGTTCCTCTTCATCATCTTCCTCGTCGGTACCACCGTTGCCCCAGTCATCCATTCCGTTGTCCATATAGCCCTCCACACCATCGTCCACAACGAAATCGTCCTTCGCCAGGCGGCCCTTGACGATCTGCTTGTACTGTTCTTCAGACACCTCATCGTACAATACACCGTCATCCTCTTCGAACGCGATCGCGCGTGAGCCACCCTCGCGCGCACGTTTATACGCTGCGAGCTTGTCGAGCTTGGACTTGTTAGCGCGACGCGAGCGGTCCATGGTTGTGTCGGTGAAACGGCGCCAACGACGAGAGTAATAAGACGCGAGGCGTCACAGACGTGACCGTCACCTTCTCCTCGTGCTGACCCCAAGGTGGGGTTAGGGTCTCCAACCTATTCTTCATCGCGACGTCACCTCCCTCAGGCTCTCACCATCCTCGAGCATATCATGCTGCCTCGCTTCGCCCACGCCTCCCGAGCTGTAACAACACCACAAGCACAGCTCTTCGCTCCTCTCAAACGTCTTCACCAATGCCCCGCGCTCGACAGCCCGACCTGCTCACGACCGTTCTCCCGGCGCTCAAGCTCGTCGGCCTCCTCGTCCTCGCCTACCTCTTCTTCGACCACTTCCTGCTCACGATCCTCTTCGCGCCTCTCACCGCGCTCTTCGCTCTATTCAACAACTTATTCGGCATCCTTATCGTCTTCGCGGCGCTCCTTTACGTCGTCGTCTTCCGCGTTCTACCAGCCGCCCAAGCCCGACCCCAACTCCAAGACAAGTCTGCATTCGGGGCACCACCGAAACACCCCAGCGTTCGACGGGCCGGGCGGCGCTAGCGCAGAGTGCGCTGATCCGCCGCAGAACGCGCTCAGCCCACCACCGGCGGATTCGCCGGGCTCACAGGTGCTGGGCAAGATTGAGCAGCGCCTGCAAATCACGTTCACCTGCACCGTCACGGACTGCGGCACGCGCTCGTCGCACGAGTTTACGAAGCGGTCCTACGAGCGCGGAATCGTCATCGTGCAGTGTCCAGGATGCCAAAACAGGTACGTTCTTGTCCCAGTTCCCGCCGCGTTCCCGGGATTAACCGCCGTGCACTTGCCAGGCATCTCATCGCGGACCATCTGGGGTGGTTCAAAGAGTCCACTGAGGATGGTAAACTTCGTACGGTCGAGGATCTCATGCGAGCCAAGGGCGAGCAGGTCCGCCGGGGCCACATTGACGGGAGTGGCGAAGTCGTCGAGTATGCACCAGAGTCTTGAGCTTGGCAGGGGACCGTGCGCTCTCCCCTTGAATTCATGCCACGGCTCATTTTGGACCACACGAACCTGTTGTAAATGTTACTTTACAGTACACTAGTGCTAATTCACTACGTCTGGCACTGACTGGTCTCTGAAACCCCGCGTCACGACTCGTTGCTAGCACGGAAGTCGGCAATACGATGACCGAAACACGATTAATAACTATACTGTACATCGGGCTTGTCTATGAATGTATATTCTATGTTGACACTGCATAGATGTTGAACGTTGATGAGCCTAATCCAACGTCTCCCCGCAAATTTGCGTTGAGAATAATGTGACTCCATCGACTCGTGGTTTTATCCGTGAACACGTCTCTCGACGCAGCCGTAAGACTGTCCCTCGCTGAGCGTCGCGTTGACTGAGGATCGCGTGTATGGTGGATATCTCCTCGGACTGTTTGATGGCGGGCATATATATGCTAGTGTCTTCGGAATGGGCAAGGGCGATATTAGGACGAAGAGGTAGTTTTGGTCGACGCCGGAGTCAATCCGCGTTCGGTGATCGGCCTGACGATCAATCCTTGTGCACATGCACGATCTGGCTCGCGAACCGGCTCTTCGCCCTGATCTTCGGCCCATAAAACATCAACACCTGTCGTAACGAGAACATGAGCAACGAGCCGCAGTGATCGAGTGCGACGGGTGCGTGCGGCGACTGACGTAGGGTATCGGGATCATGACGACGGCGATGAGCGCGAACACGGTGCTCGCCCACTTGTACGTCAGCCTGGCGTACATGGCCGTGGTGAACAGCGGGAAAGCGGTTCCCATCAGATTCCGGAGGAGCGACTGGCCCGCGAGCGCCGAGGACGCGAAGGGGCCGTAACTATCGCACAGCACGAAAAAAAACAGTCGTCAGCACTCGCCGACCCTTCGCCTCGAACAAGGACCCCAAGACTCACCAATCGGCTAGGTAGGTGAACACCGCGAGATACATGATGAACGTCGCCCACATGAACACCTACGTCACCAACTGACGTATCAGACAACGATACGAGCGACGCTGGAACCCTTTCTGCTCACCGTGACACCGATGACGAGCGCAATCCACGGCACATGCGGAAGCGAGCACCACGCGTAAATGAACATGCCCGCGGGGAACATGACAGCCGCACCACACGCGGTGTACAATCGCGCCTCGGGCCCGCGCTGCTTCACGTACCTCTTGTACAAGCGCTCTTGGTAGAAATTGGTACAAAGGCCAAGCAAGGAGCCAATACTAGAGACTGTCGCTATCGGCGCGTGCAAGCGGCCTGACTTGAATGAAGAACGTACAACATGCCGAGGAAAGTCAACCCGATCTCGCCTTGATTGAAGTGGTGCAGCGTTTTGAAGATCGGTGCTATGGACCTGAGCGACGTGTTGTCAGCTTCTCTGCGGAGCTTGCCGAGTAGCACAGATGGATGACCCACTCAAACATGGTATACATGATTCCCCACGCGAACGAGATCCACACGCTGAAGCTCAGCACCACCGGCTCCGTGATCAGCAAGTCTATTCACACGAAACGTCAATCACCGGCCGGATACCGACGGTGAGATGATCCCAGACTCACAGAGCGGCCGGGTGCAGCTGATGTAGATGAGCGTCCTCAGCCGCGCCCGCTCGTCCTCCGCACGGGCGCGATACCGCGTGTCGCCCGTCTCTTTGCGCATCTTTTTAGCGAGCCGCGTGAGGAGCACCGCCGAGCGTGTCTCGCGCAAGAACAGGAGGATCAACGCCACGCACAGCCCGCCAAATCTGCGCGTTCCGCCGCGTCAGCAAAGGTCGTTCGTTCAGAGAACGAGCGAAAAAAACAAAAACGAACATGACATGAAGCCATTGTATCCACCGCCAACCGAGGCGCATCTCAATCCAGCCCGCGATGACGGGTCCCACGCCGGTCGACGCGATCGCCGAGAACGCGTACATCGACATCGGCACGCCTCGCCTACAGAAACAGGAGAAGAGGAAAAAGAAGGGTAGATTCATCAGCATCAGCAATCGCACTCAAAGAGCTGCATCGCACCCACTCTGCCGGCGCCCATATATCCGCGACGGTGCCGCCGACCATGGTCGCGCCCGTGCTCCCGAACGCGCCGCTCAAGAACCGACCGACGATGACGGTCTGCACGTTCCGCGCCGCGGCGAGCATGACGTTCATGAGCATGAACCCGATCGCGCACACGACGTAAAGCGGCTGGCGGCCGAACTCTTCCGAGAGGGATGCCGTGGCGAGCGGGACGACGCCAAATCCGAGACTATACATCGACAGCCCCAGCGCCGCCTGGAAGGGCGTGCTGTGCAGATCGCGCTCCATCGAGGGGAAGCCCATCGAAAACGTGGACGCGGTGGACGCTGCACATGCGCAAACGATCAGTATGATAGTCTACAACTTCAGCAAGGGACATTTCATGCCTGAAAGCGCGGTGAAGTAGCACGCCGTGACGGTGATGATCCATTTGCGCGGCTTGGGCCAGTTGATGGGGTCGCGCCGATCGCCGTGGTCGAACTCGACATACAAAACCTCGTGTTCGCCCTTCTCGAGTTCGTCGACATCGTCATCCGCCGCCTTCGTCTTCTCCGACGCCGGCTTCTCGTCCGGCTCGTACCCGGGCGGGTGGTGGTGGTGCCGGTGCGGGCCCAGCTGGTGCGCGTAGCCCTCGTCGAGCTCGACCGTGTCCGCGCGCGAGTCGAGGCTGATGCGGGGGTCGATTGGCTCCTCAACATCCTCCAGCCCGTGGATCGCGAGCGGCCTCTCGCCCTCGCCCTCGCCGGCCGGAGCCTTCTCCTCTCCCGCGTCCGAAGATACCTGAACCCTGACCTCCTCCTGCACGCCTTTCTCCTGGTCCACACGCGGGCCACTCATGGTGTTGCTTCTGCTGCTGCTCCCAGGTGTCGTGCGGGGCGCGGTGTGAGGCGGGGGGTCGGTAACGCAGGATCGTCCATCGCTCCCCCACAGTTCAAATAAAGCACGCGAGTGGGCGAGCGCGGATGCCGAACGACGTTAGCGCCGGCCGGCACGTATGGGAGATGATGGGGCCGATGGTTCTCGCGTCTATCGCCGGATCGCCAACTCCGCAATATTAATGGGGGACCATGGGTTCCAGCGAGTATGTAAGGTTGCATATGTAGGACAGCCCCGTTTGCTCGTACGACGACCAAAGGAGAGGCCAGATAGCGGGGCGCCCTCGGACGAGGTCGTAAGAGCGGTCGTCGTGAGCGCGCGACGCAAGAATAACGAAGAGCAACCAGGACGATCGGCAGACGAGCGGGCCGTCGATTTCGGCACACTCCGGTCGACAGAGTTTGGCTAGGTGGCTGTGCCGCCCATCCTTCTCGTCATCGTCATCCGCTCTCGTTTCTCGGAAGCAACTAGACCAGATTTGCAGCTGGTATATACTGCGAAAGTCGTACCAGTGGTAGTCATGAAAAATACTGCGCCTCAGCCGAGTTTTATCATCTATCACCTGCGGGCGGCATACTGTATAATGATCAACGTCATGGTATATACTACGGTGGAGCACAGAAAAAAACAAAGAAGTATATAGGTGTAGCTCATGTTCTGTCTAACCAGTTTTTCTGACACCATGTCTTCGCCTTTCTGTGACTTGACGAACAACGGCGACGACACCGGAGGTGACCCGCACGTTGACACAGCCGCAGCTTTCGACGAGTTCGCCAAACCACCGCGTACAATTCATCCCTACGCTGACCCCGACTCCTTGACCCTTGCGCCTCCTGATTTCACGCAAACTGGTGACATCTATGGAGCTGGTGCCTATCTGCAGTCTGCACAAGATGGTATGCAACCAGTGGTGAGTCTCTACCTGATATGTCTCGCCAAGCTCTGAGGTGTGTTGTTGTAGCTTGGGCCCGAATCAGGGCTCCCCCGCGTCGTTTGGTGTCTTCGGTTCATTTGGTGTACCACCCAAAGCAGTCGAGGGTGCTGTAAC
>NW_006767454.1:0-36252 GCF_000264995.1 Punctularia strigosozonata HHB-11173 SS5
ACAGGGATGTGACCCCAGCCAAAACGTTACAAAAGCGTGATAAAGCGTGATTATCCGCGACTATCGGACGGACGAGTGCTAGTTTTAGATGGGACGCAGCAGCGTGACATAGTAGGTGTGGGATCGCTTACATCATGTGATAGTATCAGTTCCGAATGTTATCCGTCGGTTTGCCGAGTTGCCGAAGTCAGCGCTGACTTGATAACAATCAGTTACATAATCGTATGGTCTACTGCACTTTGGTTTCTCTGCGTAATGACAGTTGCCGCATTTGGGTGGATTTTTGGGCGCTTATACGATAAGATAAGATAATAACTCCATACACACTGGCCGATCGATCGCCGATCAATCGTTATCCGGCCCGATCAACCGCTTTCCCATGACCCCCCCCCCCGGGGGAGTCGGAATGCGGCGCTTGGCGCCACTTTACTCACGTGAAAGGCTGGGTGAAATGGTGGGTATAGAGCCTAAATATGAGGTAAGGTCACTGCATGTAGCTATGTCCAGTGCAGCATGAGTGTATATGTATGTACAATTATTAAGCAATGTAATGCATTACACTACACTATCAATGTCCATCCCAGAACAACACAGCAGAAATACCGCATTGGTGGTCCCAACAGGGTGCGTACAAATACCTGCCCTGGATGCTGCTAAAAACTAGTCATTTCTGAGTTGGGACCCCGGACACCGCATGGAATAATATATTTATAACATTTGTAATATGGAAGTGATCAGCTGTCCTTATCCAGGGTGGTGGACAAATTTGCACTGCGGTGGACAATATCAGTGCTGCTGGACACATTCAAACAAGTCCACCTCGCGTGTCCCCAGACCGCAGATTGCTCCAGAGCCCACGTGTCCACTGCTGGGGGGCCTAGTTGGGGCCAACTTTTTGTTATCGAGTTGACCCTAAGTAGGGGGTGGAACAAGTAGCCCGAGGTGAGGGTACAATGTTGTAAGACCCTACGCGCTCCACGCGGCAGTCACGAAGCTGCGGGACAGAGATCAATAACCCCGCACGATGGGCGCCTTTCGTGCATATCAACACAGAAGCAATTCTACTATGCCATGCCGGGTTACTCAGCATTGACTCTGAATGTATGAAGTACACGATGTATCCACGGATCACCGCTTGATGAATCCTGCCAACTCCTTCTGCAGCTCACGCTGTCTCCGCGCCAGTTCCAGACTTTCAACGCTACGCATATCGTACACCACATCTCTCGTTTTGCCGAAGTAAACCTAGATCGTACGTGGGTATATTCAGCGAACTGTATAGGGAAAGCCGCGAAATGCGCAAGGGAAATTGGGTTCCGCGCTTACCTCCTGCAACAAATTCCGCATCTTGATCTCCATCTCCTCGATCATCTTGCCCGTGTTGGTGATATGAGACGACGAATCGTGAAGGGGCCAATCCTGCTCTGTTTGACGCGTCATGCTCCCGCTCAGCACCACGTCCCCGTCTCTTGTCCCGGCCGTCTTCGGGCCATCCTTCGACGCGGCCGCATCGCCCGTCTTGGTCGTCAGCTGGAGCATGATGGTCGACGTGAGTTTGTAATGTGCTTGCCGCCCGCGCTCTGCCGCTTCAAAGACGTGAATCGAGTCCCAAGAACCTGCAGCGTCGCCGGGTTCTGATGGATTTAAAACTGCGCACGCACGCACATAGACCATTAGAGACACGGTCACCAGGCGACGATGGAGTCGATCCCGTACCTTTCTTGAGTAACACGACACCAGCAAACCCTCCATCGTCGAGATCCCACAGAAAGACAGAAGAGACGCCGCCCTCGTAGTACATCTCGCGGTAGGTGTCGAACGCCTCGTTGGCCGTTATCTCGAGCTTGCGCAATTTGGGGGATGGGACCGTGCCATCGTCCAGTGGTGGATCGTACTCGTTTGACCAAGGCGACCTGGTTGAGACAAGCCGATTAGCTCCTCCGTTTCAGATGGCGTGAAATCGACGAGGGAATGAATCTCCAGGGACACGTTCGTTGGGAGGTCACTCACACTTGTAGACGCTCACCTATAGCTCTCGCCGTCGCGATTGTAGTCGCACGCGAGGTACTCCTTCCCCGTCGCGCGATCGGTCTTTAGCGTCAGCGGCTGGTCGACGCTGCCCAGCAGGTCGTCCGCGTAATCGGGACATATGCGGACGAGCTTGGCAACGTTTTCCTGGACGTTGGTCGGCGGCAGGCGCCGCATGAGGTCCAGCATAGAGTCGACCAGATCAGCCATGTCTAACGGTCCGAATGGTGGTGGTGTCGCGTCGTTGGGTCGAGAGAGGCGGAGATGGAGGATGCGGTCTCGAGCTCTCTCTCACGCCTCCATGTCAATGAGCTTTGCCCTACATGATCATCCTGACAGAACACGAGATCCTCTCGTACAAAACGACAAACGAAACGAAAGCGAGAACGCATATACCATCATATTGCATGGACCAAATAGACTAGCGATACTGATTAGAGCCTGAGGTTCAACACCCAATGATTATCGAACTCCTTCAGCCTCCATGTTCCATATCCTCAACACCCCGTCTTTCCCACCGGACACGACCCGTTTCCCATCCGGCGAAAACTCTACGCACCGGACGCCAAATTCGTGCCCTATTAAAGGCCCAACCACCGTTTCCCCCGTCGACGCGTCCCATATCCTGACGGTAAGATCGGACGAGCCGGACGCGATGTGCCTCCCCTCCGGTGAAAACGCCACGGAACTAACGATTTTGGTGTGCCCCTTCAAGGGTCCCAACAGCGTCGCCCCGGTGCGCACGTCCAGGACACGAACCGTGCCATTGCGATAGCCCACAGCCATGCGCTCGCCATCCATTGAGCATGCAATTGAATGGATAGTGTCGCCGTCGCATTGCGACGGCTCTGCGACGGGCTGACCCGTCTCGGGATCCCATATATGGATCCAGCCATCGTGGAGCACGGATACGACGTCGTCGAAGATGGGCGAGAAGCAGACAAATACCGGCGCCGCGCCCCCTCGCAGAGGTTCACGTATCGCGTTCCCTGTGTCCACGTCCCATAGTCGGATTGTCCCATCGAAAGAGCCCGAGACGACGTGCCTGCCATCATGCGAGAAGGCCACGGAGACTATGGTATGCGTATGCCCCAGAAGCGCTTGGCCAATCCTGCTTCCCGTTGCAGCGTCCCACAGTCGTACAGTCTGGTCGTCGGAGCCAGAGACCATGCGCTTGCCATCAGGCGAGAACGCAACGGACCTGACCCAGGCTACATGGCCTTGTAGTGGTTCGAGGATGGCGTCTCCGGTATCCGCATCCCAAAGGCGTATCGTCTCGTCTCCTGCCGCTGAGGCAATGCGGGAGCCATCGGGCGAAAATGCGACAGAGTATACACATGCGGTGTGTCCTTGCAGCGAACCCGCCGTGGCGATAACTAGGATAGGCGTCAATAGGTGTCACATTGGGTTTATGTCTCCTTACCGTGATCGACGCTGAGCAAGAGCTGCTGTTCGACCTCCAACTGGTAACCGTTTATACCGGACCTTGAAACCCATGCAGGAGCCTCCCAATCGATGGTCGCCAGATTCGCGTTGTGGGACTCCGCAGGAAATGTTTTGTCTTCAAACTCTATCAATACAGGATGGGATAGTGGACGAGGGTGACCCGGGATATTACCTGATGAAGCGGCCCAACCTACCTGAGTAAGTTCACGAGCTTGTAGTGCTTCCATGAGGGTCGATACGGAAGGTCGTAAAGAAGGTTCGGCATGCCAGCAAGCCTCGATCAAGGCCCAAAGGTAGTCATCGAGACCTAATTCGCGAGCATGCAGGGGACGTGAAGGTCGCACGCCCTCCTGAACTTTAAGAACCACCGTGTAGTCGCCCCGTACGTGATAGAACGGCATCCTGCCGTCGTACATCTGCGAAACGCGAACTGAACGAACGATACGCGCTAGGAAACCCACTTGTCGTACCTCCCAGGCAGTCATCCCGAATCCGTACACGTCAGTCTTCGTCGTTAGGACCTTGATCTCCATCCTCGGGTCCGATAATTCGGGAGCCATGTATCGTAAGGTTCCCCAATTCGAAGATGCCCCAGACGATAGAGCGAGGGAATGCGTCCCGAGCGCCGTCATGGCAAGACCAAAGTCGCTCAGACGGGCTCGGTGGCTGCTGTCCACCAGAACATTGCGCTGCGTGAAGCCATCAGCCGCGCATCGATGTGTTGCAATGAGTTCTCGGACTCACCCCCTTCATATCCCCGTGTATGACACCAACAGCGTGCATGTACTCCAAGCCACGGGCGACATCGGTGATCTACAGGATGGCTTCGTAAGCTTCTCGCACCGTGCGCAGATTTAAAACGCCAAACAAGTTGCAGGCGATTCGCTTGGGGGAAGCGTTCGAGGTAGGACATCACGTCCCCGTGCTCCATCCATTCCGACACGATGCAAAGATGATGTCGTGGGGACACTCCGAGGAAAGGGACGATGTTTCGATGCGACAGCCGCCTCCAGACTACAGCCTCCTTGCAGAAAACCTGGGCTATCTGGTCAGTAGTGTTGGTATGAAGGCACGGCGCAGGAAGTGCCGGACAGACCTGCTTGTATTTGGCACGATCTCCTGCATGCAATCGGAGAACTTTCAAAGCGACCGGCACGCCGTTGTGTTCGCCCCGCCAGACGTCCGAGAAGCCGCCGGACGAACATGGCTCTTCGTCGTCGGACTTGACAAGTCCCGACAACTCGTACGATGTCGGCAGGAGGCCGGTCTCTCCGCACAAGCTGCGCAGCTCGCGCAAGGCAGACCGATGTGCCCTATCGGTGCGAGATAGCGAGTCAAGACGCTGGTAGGTAGATAGGTCAACGCATGAGTAAAAGGACTCGAGCGCGGCTAATCTGGGCACCTGGTCAAGAAGATCTATGCGTGTCTGCAATGTTGAAGGTTGTCGCTCGATGATACTCTGCATGTCGATGCCGACTCAAGGCGGAGCGAAAGGACGAAGCCCGCAGACGCCATGATGGGAAAGGCTAAGGAGATAGAGCGCCCAACGTCAAGGCCAACATTTCCCAGGCGAGACTCGCTAATGCAGATACACGGCAGCGGCGCAGACGAAGACAGATATATGTTGTGCTCAGGCCACGCACGATCCAGTCAAGTCCGCGTCAATCTCGGGCTGCTATATTATCACAAGTATAAGATAGCCGGTTGAGGTATATATGCCCATTGCCATGGGCATTCGTCTATTTAATCAAATGCCCTCCTCCGGTAAACAACTTTGCAGGGTAACGTCGGCATCGTGATCATCGTCTACGGAAGCGAGACGTTAGCCACGTTGGCCGCCATGCAAACGGAACGTCACGTACGTGGTAGTTGTGTCCGGGCATCGGCTGTTCCATCCGAAGCTCGAGCTTGCGGATGAGCGTCGCGACGATGGTACCGAGCTGCAAATACGCGAACTGCTCGCCGATGCACCGATGCCTGCCCGCGCCGAAGGGCTGGTACGGGCTGTCCGTGCCCTTGCTCACCGCACCGAAGCCGTAGTCGACCTTCTCGCCCTTCTCGTCGTAGTACTCGTTGTACGCCTGCGCGGCGACGCCCTCCGGGTCGCTCCACCGGTAGGGATCCCACTTGAGCGGGTCCCGCCACGTCTTCGGATCGACCTGGGAGACGAGCGGAGAGGCGAGCACGAAGTGGCCCTTCGGGATCACGTACGTCCGGTCGCGGTTCTTGCCGGACGCGGGCGCAGCGAGTGTGGCGGGGACGGGCACGTCGTCGCGAACCTTGCGCATGATCGAGTGGATCGGCGGGTGCCGCCGGAGCGTCTCGCGGATGACGGAATCGAGCACAGGCAGCTCGCGCAGTTCGTCGTAGGTCATCGAGCGGAACTTGCCGTCGGGGCCCATGAAGTGCTTCACTTGCTCTTGGTAGAGCGCCTCGGCGACTTCGGGGTTGTTGGCGAGGTGGAGAACGATCCAGGAGCCGGTGGCAGACGAGGTGTGCTGGCCGGCCATGAGGAGCGCGATGAGGATGTGGGCGATTTCATGGTCACGCAGGGGGCGGCCGTCCTTGTACTTCTGGCTCATGAGCGCCGCGATCATGTCGTGTTCATCCTGGGCGGATCAGGCGCATCAGAGACATTGTGATGGCCTAGGTGCGCGAGACTCACCTCGTGGTTGGGATTCTGACGGCGCTTCTCGATGATGTCCGTGTAGTACTTGCTCATCTTGGCCTGTGCCCTGTCGCGTTTCCGATAGCTCTCCAGCGGCAAGTTGGGGAACATGAAATTGATTGGGGTGAATCCTCCATCCAAGTCAGTGTATAGCTGGGCGAACGTCTTGTCCAGGCCCTCGCGGACCTCCCGTCCTTGGAGCGTCCTCGAGGCGGTCAAGATAGTGATCTCGGCCAAGACCTTAGATACGTCGAACTGGCCCCATTCGTTGATGTCCCCGATTTGATAGGTAAGGAACTGGCCGTCGTGGTTCAGGAAGTTTTCGACTTCCTCCTCGATCATGCCGACATAAGCCTTCAAGTTATCCATCGAAAGGCCGACCTTGACGAATCGCTTCTGCTCCATGAAGACCTCATTAGGCACGTCGTAGACGACGTCCTTGCCGAACACGGGGGTGGTGAGGTGCTATATGGTCGTGTTAGGCGGGGCTTGATAGATAAACAGGGTGTTCGACATACAGTATACGCATCTTCTGCGTTGAAGGTCGTCGATTTGCCACCGAGAATGAAGTTGTTGCCCTTCGGCCCAAGTGCCACTGTCACACGTCGTCCAAGGAGAATGAAGGTAAACACGTCTCCATACTGCAAACCGAAGTCAGTAACGTTCGCGCATAGACATCCGGCATTCGTACCTTCTCCCTGCACTGAAAGAAGAAGCTCATGGGATCGTTCCCGTATGACGCAGCCGATCCAACGAAGGGTAACCAGTGGAACACCTCCGGAGGCAGAGACGGGTCGCGGGGGAGCAACTACATGCATCAAACCATTGAATATCCAAAACATTCAAGAGCATTAAGATTAAGCACGTACCAGTTGTCGCAACACGTTGATCACCACCGCGATGACCGGCAGGTTGATCGCGGCCAGCAGCAGCATACGCCCCGTAGAGACGCCCTCCCAAGTAAAGCCATTCCAGGACGTCGCGTCCGCGACCGCGCTCGTCGTTGCGTTCCACGACATCGAGGAGGACAAACGCAAGTGAAAGGATGGGAACCAGTGGGAACCAGCCGCGTTCCTTTTCTGCGTCCGAAAATTCCAAGTCGTGCGATGGGATACCGTGGGAATAACGGGTCCCATTTCGTCGGGCTTCGCCGCTCGCTTCGTATTGTCGCTCATGCCATTCGCTACTGCACATCTGGCCTTGACTAGGCTGATCTCGGGGCGGGCTGGAGGGTACCATGATATGGCTAGCCTCTTGAAGGTTGTCGACGAGGAATTATCTTCACGTTGGTCAGCTCCGGCGGAACATGCTCTTGAGATCCCGGGCCTACAAGTTCTCACCACCGACGAGCATCCACGTATGCACACTCTATAACACTATCCCTTCTCGGCCAGATTGAGATTCAAGAACGGGGGTTTTAATCCCATATATTTGACTGTCTTCGCCAAATGATCAGGAGCCGTACGGCCGAAGAGATGAGGTTTGAAGATCGCACCGACTGCTCTCTGCATGAAGGACGTACGCTTCCAACTCCCTTCATTCTTGCAGATGTCGCGAGTGATCTGCCATGATTTTATTAGTTACCAGACTTTCTGAGTGTACGAAAGAGAGTTAATGCCCACCCGCCGTGTATTTGGCTGTGATCGCATCGATGGTCGTCGGAGATCAAGGCTGGAAGGGACGGTCTACGCTCGGCCCACCAATAGCGGTGACGAAGTGGACGTATTACTTGGTCAAAGTACCTGTGAGTGACACTAAGCTTAAACCAGCCGAGCTTTGATGGCAGCCTCTCCTCAGTTCCAAGTTACAGTTTGAGATGCGCGTACTGCTCGTGCCCACGATCAGATCGAAGCTCCTGTTTATGTACCCCTGACGTACCGCCTACATTCCGTCTACTTGTGCCAATTGAGGGCTAGCGTATTGATCTGCTTGCATTCAGATAACCACAATCTTCGGCCCCAACCCCACATAACTCCGCAAACCCTTGAGTGTGGTTCCGTTTTCTAGTGGTGTTCCGAATGATACATATCACCTGCGAGTACGCTCTGGCCGGTGCACGCCGCTCCCCAATTCCCGGTGAGTCTGCTCCATCCGGTGTACTTGCTCGACTATTCCAGGGTCTCCGTGATCTCAGCAGTAACATCAAGCTGCATATGCACAACGTCTTTCGGATCCTTCTCGCCAATTACTGCAACCGTTAGCCTTTGTTGCAACTTGCCATCACCACTTCGACCCCGGTGTCAATGACGTTGTTATGCACCGATAGCACCAGCACAGGCAGAGTTGCTTCCGGAACGAGAAGTGGTGCTCCGACTTCCGGTACAGCCATGCCCAAGGCTGTTCAAAGGCTGTCCGAATGCTGCGGGGCTCCAAAGCGCTCAGCCGCCACCCTGTGTCCACAAAAGGCTGTCGTGGTGCCGTCAAGGCAGTCCTATCGCTCAAGGTCAACGGTGTACGCTGACTTGGACGTTTGTATCCTGCTGCTCTTCCTTTGTGTACACGGTCTTCGATTACTTCATACGCTGCGCAGGCTGCATTGCTTCGGTATAACGGACTGATATGTGTCTGACAGGTCGAATAGAGTCACAGTCGCAGGATATGGACTAATGCGATGACCATGGCGAGTGTATGAGAAATCTACCGTGTACGCTATATATATATACGAGGATTCGCATAGAAGAGATGTGGATTTATACCGTTCTCCCCCTTCTTGATGGTTCCACTATGCGTCATGATGTCCGGTATCGACTTCTGGACACACGTAAGAGCGACTACTGCCATTGACGTATCTCGGGTCTGCCAGATATAAAAGAAGGGGTACGGTGGTATATGGCTGTCTTCACATCGAGCACCAGCCATTCTCTCCGAATATGTCTATAGCCCCTCCTAAATTTGATATTGGAACTTCACTTGGCCCACTACTCATCGGTGCACTTTGCACATCGGCACTGTACGGGGTAACCTGTATTCAAACTTTCGATTACTTGTACAAATTCTCCAAAAAACAACCATGGTCCAAGTTTTGTGTTAGGGCTCCACTGTATGCTCATATCAATACACTCACGGACACTCATTGTAGATCTGTGCAATGTGGCTCTTTGACACAATTCACATGATCATCATCTTCCATTTTATTTACTGGTTTCTTATCAGTAATTACTCCAACCCGTTCGCTTTGGCCAAACCTGTATGGTACGTATACTCACCTTGACTTGCTTAGTTTATACTCAAATTTACCTCACTTCTAGGAGCTTCAGAGTATGCCTCTTTCAGACCGCCGGTACCATAATCAAGATTGATTTGACACATTTCATTTCATTTCATGCAGATGATTGTTGGAATTACAGTGCGTTCAGATTATTCATGCCAGGCAGGCATAATCCGAGCCCCCTAACCTTGCTAGGCGCTGTGCGACCTGCTCGTGAGAATCATGTACCTCAAGCGAGTGTGGATCCTGAGTAAAGGAAATATTTTGATTACAACGTGCATTGTATGTGTCCATTCATGTGGAATAATCTACAGCCATGACACTGTAGTTCCAGATCTTGTTCGCTGTCATAGACATCAGTACGTGCCCATAAGTAACCCATCGGTGTCGAACCATTGAATCTTACGTATTCAACAGTTAGCGCACTTTGTATGTTTTTTTCATGAGCTCCAACGCTGTACAAGTACAAAGCTAATATTTCCGACAGTTGTTACAATCAAACCGTACGATTACAAGCTTACTCCTTGTGTAAATGGAACATCATCGGATGACACACGCTCTAGATACGTGGATTCGTCCGCAGCGGATGCGGCGGCGGTTCGACGTTCTACTTCCGTACGCTTTAGCGCCGACGCTATGGCACAGAAATGACGATTGTACTGTTTAGGTCTCGATTTATGTCAATTTCGCCGCCGTACTCGGTGCAGACCTCATCATCGCGCTGTCTCTATCCTGGTACCTTTGGCATGCGAGGTAATAAGTTGCTGTAACTCCTACATCGAGTTGCAGGCTGATTTTGTTTGCACAGGACTGGTTTTAGAAGGTATGCTGAGGTCAAAAGAGATACAGTTGGTCTGTGCGGTTCATGACATTCACGACAGGACTGACACCTTGATCAAATTTCTATTGGTTTATGTCATAGGCACTGGGTTACTGACCGTGTTCGTGTGAAAATTTCCTTATCCACGGCGATATTCTGTAGCTGACGCTGTATCAGGGCGGTCAACGTTGTTACCGTTGGTATCGTGAGTAGACCTAGCCCAAGTACAGCTCATATAATCTGACGTTGACTCGTGGCCGAGCAGTACATAGCTTTGCCGACGAACTATACCTATATGGCCATCTACTTGCTCTTGCCAAAGCTTTACATGAATAGTCTGCTCTATAGGTATTGACACAATTCTCGATGATGCCTGACCCAATCTGAGTATCGCTTGCCAGCTTGAATGCTCGCGACACGCTGAAGGGGAACACAGATGGCATCATATCCGTACATCTATCCCAGCTTCGAGGTTCAGCTCCCCAGAAAGAGACTTCTGGAGGAAACGGCGATCATGACTCCGACGTCGAGAGAGGCTCAGATATACCAACCTTCGACATCAGTGCAAAATGATGGAACTAGGTATCGTGGCTGCTAAGCAACATGCTTATATCGCCTACAAACTCTCAATGCAATTTTCACAATCTAATACGGTTGAATCTTAGCCTCGGTTGAATAATTTAACTGTGGAATGTCGAACCATCGTACTATCTAGCTCGACTTGCGGCCGCCCATGATGATTATATCATGGACTCTGACGAGATGGCGATGTTCCACGACTTCCTGGCAAGTTGGCTGCTCCCAGTGCCGGGCAGCGAAAGAATTGCAATTGTCAACTGCTCTACCCGGTTCTGTTGGCTTGCCGACAAAGACTGTATGCAGACGTTCCGAACGCTCCTTCGTTACGTGGTCATGCACAGTTCGTATGTCCGTTGGGCGAAATAACAGGGGTCCGTCAGAACACGCGCTCTCGGTGATACACATGGCGACAAAGCATTGCTCGGTGGGGACGTGGGCGATGGCGCGGATGTCCATAAAAAGCATCAATCCTTCCTTTCTGGGGCAAATCATCGGTGCCCAGCCTCCTTCGATGTCCGGGGGAAGCCGAGTTTTATTATGGGTATGCGGTTGTATACAGGATCCCGACTCGAGGCTATCTGCTCTTGGGATGCTCGTCTTGTGCGATCCGATGGCCTGCGAAGCTGGTACAGTATTTGCTCATCTGAGCCGGGTGCCATGACCGACTGACCTCCACCCGTCAACGGGCGGCAAGCAAAGACGTAAATGCGCCTGTCCGATGAGCGGTGTTCTGGTCTCTGGTCGACGAGTATAAGAAGGTTCCCTTCATGACAGAATAATCCTCAGCGAACCCAGCTTCCTCTCTTCCGGGAGACCAGCTAAGGTCTCACTCACTTGACCGTCAATCGTCACAATGCTCGCTCCTCGCATCCTCTCTCTAGCTCTCTTCTACCTTGCCTTCGGGCTCGTCGCTCTCGCCAAGCCTGTCTCTCATGCTTCCGGCTTTTCGACCCCTGGCGAGGTTCAGAGTATCGTCAACGAGCTTAGAATCACGGTCAAGCCTCTGATCCAACAGATCGGTCAGTTGCTTCCCACTCAGGATAACCTACATACCTCGGCCTAACTCGTCTACCCAAGCTGCCTTGGGCAACCCCGCCAGCCCGGCCTCCGCTAGCCAGGTCGCCCCATACGTTCAGCGGATTACGAACGCCATCAACTCCGCGGCACGCTGTCGACTGCACGAGTGGCGTACGTGCAGCGCAGCAACCGGCTGTTCCGCTACCGGGACTTCGTCGGCAATATACCTACCTACCTACCTACCGCGTCGACCGCCATGAACCAAACGACCCCTGACACCGGCGCTGTCGAAGGCGCCGCCCTCGCTCAAGTGGCCCAAGCCATCTCTGCCATCGTCGGCGTAAGTCGTACTCGCATCGCCGAACCTCGCACGGTTTTGACGCCCTTATTTCCCGACCCGTAGGACTTGGTCGTCGCCCTCGACGACACCCTGGATGGCAAAACCGGCCTTATTCAGGATATCCTCGCCGACTTGGACACCGCCGTCGATGACCTACTCCTCGTCCTCGGCGTGATACTCGCCCTGTCTTGATGACATATGGAGAAATACGATCCAGGCGCCAACCTGTACCGCAAGCGAAATCCATGAGCGTCGAATAGGTCGAGGGCGTGTGGGAAAGGTCCTAACGGCTTCCAAGCGTCGCGGGCCGTCACTCAGCTGTAAGATCGATAAACGTTTCCTTTTCCATTCTGGCATACAGTGCTGAGGTCGTTTGATTATCCTCACGAGCATCGTCGGCATCCTCGAGAACCTCGGCTTCACGCTGACTCCTGCTGCCCTTGGCGCCTGAGATGTATTAATTGCCTTTCTGCCTGCTGAAAGAACCGCACGTTACTGTCTTTGTTCGATGTTCTTGTCCTAGCTAGTTGTGCGAATGTTGCATATTTTTCTTGGACGCGTAGCGCGACCACCTGAAGGTGAGCACAGACGGTGTAATATCTCCACATCTGTCCCAGCTCCGTACTCTGCGTCCTGCGCTGCACAGCTGCGTGACATTGTGTGCCCGAGCTCCTGGTCTCGAGAGAGGGGTACGTGTTATCTCGAGCTTGACGTTTGCGCCGGCGTCAAAGAGTGACTGGGAGATGCATCAGGATATCGGGGCAATGATAGGCAACATGTTGACCAGTAGTTTTTGGGTTGCGCACACAGTAGGATCGTAGAAGATGCAATCCGGATATTGGGATGTCATTTACAACCTACTGAGCTGGCAATGTCGAAGGACGAGGATCCCTGCAGATTTTTGCGGGGAGCTTGCTGAGTGTGACGACGGGCTAAGCCAGACTCTCAAGAGGCTCGGACGATAGACCGTTGTAAGTCTTTCGTTGAGCTGGGGCGAGAATCGTATCGTGCATAAGCATATCGTACACTACTCAGATACCTACAAGGCCGTAACATGTCGTTTTTTGTATTTTGGTCGAGCATACATGGTCCCTGTGGACCGGGCGAAAAGTAATTGCGGGACCGAGCCCGTGTGTTATACACTGTGAGTGTCACTCAGTCACAGCTATTTCCCACGCTTTGTCGAGCGTTCGTCAGATCTCCCACCCGTTCAGCATGTCCTGCGTTCAGAATCACTATCCTATCCACTGTCGAGGGCAGTGCATTATGCCTCCATGCTACGCTCCCCTATACAATCCCCGCTCATTGTCGGACCGGGAACAAGATCTCGAAGCCGCCTGCGAGTCGGAGGCAAAGATGACCAACTGGAGTCGACCCTGCTCACCCCCAACTGTACCGAACAAAGCCGATCGCAGCCAGTGCCAGGCTTATGATGCATGAGAAAATTTGAGGCATGGGCGCCGCTGATGAAGTTGAATACGCTTCAGATAGATCTATCCGAAGATCGAACGTGCTGGCAGTATCTGGCTTCACCAACACAGTTTTGGCCGCGAACACCCCGTGCAGCCCTGTGAGACAGTATATCACCCTGCGTAGGTCATTTATTCCCTGGACCGATCCTTGTTTAGCGCAACGTCGCCGTGTCAGGCTGTTCTGCCGGATCGAAGGCCTCCAAGAACTACAGCGCATCGCAGCGCTTGTACATTGCCATTGATCAGTTCCTCAGTTTCAGTTACGGACACCGCGTGTCACATGGTACGCAAACTCCAGCAGACCAGATTCATTCAAATATTCTGTATATCAGGTGCGTGAACGATCCCCGGCGGAATTGAAGTCTTCAGCATTCACTGACGTACGTTACAGCTTGCAAGGTACCTACTCAACCCTGTCTGAAGCCCCATTCGTGCGGTTGCACCCTATTCTCTCATGTATTCTATTCTTTCATGCTCAATCGAAGCGGCTGGTCTATATCAATCAACATCCTAGAAGAACCCGCCCAGTGCGTTCTCAGCAGACGGCACATTCATGGCTATGTAGGTGCGTTCTTGTCTCGTTTCACATATAAGAGACAGACTCAAGCCGTCCAAGTTGTTGCCGTGATTCTACCTTGCCTTGAGAATGGAAACTCTTCTTTCCAATATCCAGACCATCCTCGGCCCGCTCCTCGTCGGTGCACTCTGTGCAGCGGCGATGTACGGAGTCACCTGTATTCAAACAGTCCATTACTTATACAAACATTCCCGTGATAATCGGTGGTACAAACTATGCGTGGGTTGACTCGTCATCCGGGAAGCGAGGTCTAACGGCGGCTGCTGCCCTTTTCAGGTCTGCATGCTCTGGATGCTTGATACATTCCACATGTTCATGATATCCCACTTCACCTATTGGTTCCTTGTGAGCAACTATCTCAATGTCCTCGCGTTAGCAAATCCTGTATGGTGAGTGGATGTCGGTCGGATATTGACTTCGAGTATGAATAACCGCTTTCCAGGAGCTTGAGAGTGAGTGTATGTCTACTTCGATCTCGCGATGTGTCAATGATATGTTGGCAACGGCACGTAAAGATCATTGTCGGTGCATCCGTGAGCATGACGGCTCATATCATCTACTCTTATTGTCTTACGATAACCCTATATAGGCTCTTAACGATGTTCTCGTGCGCCTGCTGTTTGCGAAGCGGGTTTGGTTACTGAGCAAAGGCAACCTATTGATAACTTTATGCATCGTGGGCATTTTCTTCGCGGTCTCGCGTACTCGCTCACTTCACAGCAGTGTGCATTCTCGATCATGGACCTAGGTAAGTGGATGGCCCCCAGGATCATACATTCCGTACTAATCACACCATATTATCGCATATTAGCGAGCGGCATCGGTCAGTTATACTTACCACTGGTGTCTGTCCGGATCTCACAACTCCTTGTAGTACTCACAGTGAAAGCGTAATGCATTATAACGTGTAAAAGTGTTCTCCCTCTCACGAGACTAATTGTGCCCCTATAAGCTTCGGAAAGTCGGGTCAGACTGCCAATATCAGAAGCTCCGTTTCTGTACGTGGAAAGTTTGCTCGGTTCCGTGTCTTGCTGATGGACGCCATGCTTAGAGCACCATATACGTGAATTTTGTCAGTGTTATCGTGGCGGACCTAGTAATTGCCGCGTCGTTAGCCTGGTATCTCTGGCATGCCAGGTGACCCGGGTGTAATTCCTCACGACGTTCGATGTGCTAATATCTTCTTTCCTGCAGAACCGGCTTCAGACGGTGAGATGGGAATGAACTATGGCCCTGTATCGCGGTTCTCATGCTTCTTGTAGGACTGACAACCTCATTACCATACTTTTGGTATACGTGATAGGCACAGGCAAGTGTTGACATCATAATACTGTCGAAGGCAGTGCGGTCAAATAACCGTGACACACACCGAAAAACAGGATTCCTCACGGTGTTCGTTTCATATAGGATATTTTCCACTTGATTCTCATATCTCGATATTTCTCCCAGCGTTCTTTCCGTGGTCACCCTTGCTACTGTATGTTTCAGAATGTTCACGACGTTGATATGAGCTTCGCTGACCAAAACCGACTGACTCCGCAGTACACGACGTTGCCGAACAATTATGTCTACTTCGCAGCTTATATGTTGATGCCCAAGGTCTACTTCAACTCTCTGTTGTATAGGTATGAAATCTACAGGTCCCGTCAGATCCTCGTTCCTGACTTAGTTTATGCTTAGCTTGAATGCTCGCGACATGCTCAGAGACAACACAGACGGAATCATATCTGTTCATTTGTCCCAAATTCGTAGGCCGTCTCAACCAGAAAACACCAGTGGAACCTGTGTTAGCACCTTTGGCATCGAGAGGAGTCCTGGTTTTGTTAATTCCGCCGACGTCAAAGAATAAAGGCGTTCAGTATCAATTTTTGTAGTCCCTCCGTATACGCACTAGCACAACAACACAAACGTGACTAAGCGGAAAGCGCATAAGATGCCTCTATAAATCTGTGATTGCATGAGTACAATCTCTGCCGATTGCATCTTAAAAAGTTGAGCACTCTGAGAAAAGAATGCGCTTCAGGAACTACCCTCTCATGCGTTGTCTACCAAAGACAGTTACATGCCAGTGAGAAGATTGATTCATCGTCTGCTGAAGGTTCATAGTTGGACTCATCACCGTACACGCACTTCATAGGACTGGTCTAACATCCTCTTCTTGTATATCGTCGTGCCAATGAACTAGGTATATGAGGCCACCTATATGTTGATGCCCAAGCTATACCTTAGACTCTTACCCGCTCGTGAAAATGCGTCCAATTGAGGCATGTTCACATCATGACACGACGATACACGACTTTTAGCTGTTATGCGCCAAGGGCTTGAGGTACAGTACATCTGTGGCGCGTGGTGAAATCAAGATGTTGGCCCGCATTTCCGGTCTTCATCTCTGGCTCCCCAAGCGTAGACACGACCTGCACGTTCAAAAGTTGCGAGCCCCCACGGGGCTGCGGGCAATGCGTACTTAGGAGGAACTTACTCCCTGCATCAGAATGCATTAGCACTAGCTCATGCGCCGGGCATTTTACCTGAGTTAAGGCTGTTGAAGTGCTGCTGCGCATTGGAGCGCCGGTACGTCGCCCTTGATCGTATCGCAGGTCGGTGGAAGGCTGCAAGTACGTGAGGCCAGTATGTTTCTCTTCGAATATGCCGATGTCCTCAGCAAACACCAATGTCCGTTGCACATTCCGTAAAATACCGACGACATATACTCAACCTTTTGCAATCTCCCTTCTTCCAGATCCAATGTATTCTATATTTCATGATCCGCAATCAATCAGCATCGCAGATTACTGCACAGTGCCATGCTCACGCTGCCTTATCGTCACGGGCTTGCTTCAGCCTATGAGGGTGACCCATTCCTTGTCGACCTTGTCAAGGGATCTCCCTAAGTTCTGAACCATTCTCGGTCTGTTGCTCGTCGGCGCACTCTGCGCGACAGCGCTGTACGGGATCACCTGTCGCCAAACTCTCGTATAAAAACTCTCGCGACGATCGGCGGTACAAACTTGGTCTCCTGGGTAACTTCACCCGGGTTAGGCGCGACATAGGCTCTCCTAAGTTTCATTCACGCATCGCTTCATAGTACCATGCTGGAGGCGAGAGCCTTCCCGGCTCGCGCGATCTTTTCTCATCCTCTCATCCTACGCTGCCTGCGCCAACCTTAATCTCTCGGTTTCCCTGAGCCATTCACTAGCAGCCTTGATTTCTGCTGCCTGGTTCTCTGTGGGATAAGGCATCGCCCGTGGAAGAGGGATCGTTGCTGATATGGATACCCATTCTACCCATATGTATAGCTGTGGAGACTTGTCCTCGGAGCATCATTGTCGCTGTGATGATCCGTGATTCTCCCTTCACTCGCAGAGGATTGGGAGCAGTGCTCGGAGCTTCGAAGGTTTCGTAATGGCTTCCATCAATTGGGTACGTCTACAGCCTCATACACAAGGCTCGTAGGTTCTATCAAAATGCACTGGTATTGCACCGATGTAGACACGATCGCTCCTCAGCGGTAGTCATCGGAAGTCTACTCAAGTACTATTATTAACCGAGAACCTCGAGCAGAATACCACGCGACGTCCCGTAGGACTGCACGAAGACTGATTTCGCCATTTCCAGCGACGGCACAGTTTCAATATAGCAGCATCATCATAGAATATGTTACTTGCCGCCAGGAGCGTCCTCGAAGCCTCTGATATGCCGATGTAGCCCGCTGTATAAATAGCCTCGAAGGGCCACGATCGTTCCGTCAACGCCATGGATAACTCCATGAGGATCGCAGAATGGTAGATTCAGTACGTGTGATTGTCGCTGTATGCTCAAGACACTTACAGGAGAGAAACCTGATACTGGGCGGATAATAGACTTAGCGTAAGTACTCTATCGCGTTGGGCACTAAGGTTCCATATATGAAACCTTATCCATTGCCATCTGATCTGTGACCTCAGAAGGAACTCTGTCAGCACAGCATATTATATATTTGAATGAACCCTCGACACCCAGCCTGCAAGGCATGTCGTAACGATGGATGAACTACATATACAGCTGTAGCGTTGAACACTCCTCGGCCTATGTCGATGATCGTCCCGACAATGTCTGCTGGAGCTCCCAACCTTGACCTCATACTTAGCCCATTATTAATCGGTGCACTCTGCGCGTCCGCGTTGTACGGAATTACCTGCATTCAAAGCTTTGACTTTCTCTAAAAACACTCGAGCAAGCATCCACGGTTTAGGTTCTGTGTAAGTACATGCGTCACCAGAGTGATATATATCATAACGGTGAATTTATTAGGTATGCGTGTTATGGATTTTCGACACCTTCCATACATTCCTTTTCGCTCATTTCACCTACTGGTTCCTCGTCACCAATTACTCCAACCCGGCTGGCCTCGTCCAAACAGTGTGGTGAGTACATATAGGTGAGAACGTCCGATATACGTCTCACCTCGCCATCACCAACGCAGGAGTCTCAGAGTACGCACATTTCCGATAGGCTCTTTAATAAGCGTGATACTTATGATATTCAGGTTGTGGTCGGAGTCACGGTAGGCGAAGTGTGCACTTCCAGGCAGGAGTTGACGGGATTATACCCCATCCTAGTCCTTGTGCGATGTTCTCGTGCGCATCATGTTTGCCAGACGAGTGTGGCTTCTCAGCAAGGGAAACATTACGATCACTGCAATCATTGTGAGCAATACATACGTCATTGTCATGTCGGTAACAAACTGTCTATAGGTCACATTCTCGGTCATGGATATCGGTGCGCTTTTCTCTCCGGTGCTCTGTGTGCCTTATCCTGATACCGTTCTTAGTTTGCGGCATAGGTGAGACGTGATACACTCCCAGCTGGGGTAATTACTCAACGGTACATAATCATCCTAGTGATCACAATCAAGGCGTACGCATACATCTTCAATACTGTGTCATAGTACATGCATGCTGAAGGAGCTTATCCTGGGTTGCAGGTTTGGAAAAGCGGGGACATCAATCGCAACTACCATCGCTGTATGCGCAAGTGACAGCACCAAAATCGCCTATCTAATGGAACCATTAGGCTCCCCTCTATGTGAGCTTCGCGGCCATCCTGGTCGCGGACTCGACGGTGGCACTTTCATTATCATGGTACCTTTGGCGGTCAAGGTAAGATCGCGACACCTCTATCCAAACTTGAGATTCGTGCCCTGACTTGTTTGACAACTCCTTTAGAACTGGATTCAAGAGGTACAGAACTATTTGAAATTGATATGCAACGTCTGACCCATGGGTTCGCAGAACTGATAATCTGATTACTATACTGCTCGTATACGTTGTTGGCACCGGTATGGTTAGCCTACCGATAACGCGCAGCACGACTGATGTCTTCGTTACTTACCAGGGCTGTTAACTACGTCCGTATTATATCTCATATCTCAACTACTATGAACTGCGATTCTAATCACTAACATGTCACACAGCCTTGACGCCATAATTGGACTCGTCGTCGTACGCGGAAACTATCACGAAATGTTCCCGGTGATAAGCCTAACGTCCTCTTTTCCTAGTATATCTTGGGCCCCATGAACTACGTCTATATGGCCACTTACATGCTAATGCCTAAGCTATACCTCAACTCATTACTCTACAGGTAAGAGATCCGACTTTAACCGATTCTATCTGACACCAGAATACTCAGTTTGAACGCCCGGGACATGGTGAAGGGAGACTCAGATGGTATAATATCAATCCATCTATCCCATATTCAAGAGAGGTCATCTACTGCAAACACGAGGCGCGTCTATGACTCTGCATCCGACGCAGAGAGGGCATCAGTCATTCCCACTTTTGACCTCCGGGCGAGCGCGAAAGAGGTGGACCCACCATCGCCGAACCAGAAAGTGTGAAGAGCACGAATCTCAACATGGCATACTAGTGAATCGTACGTCCTTATCTCTGGTCTTGTATGACATAAGTAGACCACCACGAAGTTTTGCTTGCTGTAGCGAAGGCAAAGGTTAAAAGCGAACTTGAATACGGTGATCTGTTCACGGGTGCAACCTGGGGTATATCTCGCAGTATACAATAGCTAGTGCACTATGTTCAAGTAGCATCTTGGTAATATAGAGATGACGCAGCGAACACTTTGGCGAGGATAAATACGAGGTCAAGCCTTGGCGTCGGTGAGCTCTTGGCTTCCAGGGCATTTCCCACGCCTTCTCGACCGCTTCGTCAGATGCGGTAGAGACGCGCATCTTCACTCCTTTAGCATCCTTCATCCCCATCCACCTTTCCTATACACCGTTGAGGGCCGTGCACAATGCCTGCACGCTACGCTCCTCTACCGAACCCTCGCTCTCTTCCAGATCGGGAGCAAGAGCTCGAAGCCGCCTTCGAGTCGGACGGTGAAGACGACCAACTAGAGTCGACCCCGCTCACCCGCAACCACACCGAGCAAAGCCGTTCGCAGCCCGCTCCGGGCACGTACGACTTCGAGAGGGACTACGACTACGACCGCCCGCCGCCAGGTTCGCCGCCGCGCCCGGCCGACACGGCGCTCCCCAACGCGATCGGCAACTCCAACGGGCTCGTGCCTGACGACAACGCCGTAGCGCGGCCCCGGCCGCCCCGCCCGTCGTTCTTCCGCAAGGCCGTCGGTGCGCTGCTGCCGACGCACTACGCGCGGGTGCCCGCGAGCGAGGAGGAGGCGGGCAGGTCGGGGCGGGTGATAGGGGGCGGTGTCCAGAACGACGGCGTGTTCGCGAACGTGACGGCGAAGCCCGGCCGCCAGGTCCCGGTGACCAACGAGCAAGGGGACGTTCATATGGTGCCGGAGGAGGCGCAGAGGGATGCACCTCCCGTACGTTGGTTTTCGTTGAAACGCTCGTATCATGTCGCTGACAAAGATCAGTCTTACGCGTCTGCCCAAGCTGATGCCGTGCCTCCGTACTGGGAGACGACGGTCCTGGCCCCTGGATCGGGCTTCGGAGGCGAGATGATTGTCGAGGATCTGCCCGTGGGCTCGTTGGCGACGTTCGTTGTCAACTGCTTCATCTCGTTCTTCTTCCAATTCGTCGGCTTTGTGATGACGTATCTCCTGGTACGTTGTTTTTATCCCGCTGATCGAGGTGCTAAGGCTGAAGGGGCTTTTACCTTGCTAGCACACTAGCCATGCCGCAAAGTAAGTGTTATCGATCGGCTTGTATGTGTGCTCCTTGCTCATGGACACCATAACCTCCAGGTTCGGTTCTCGTGCAGGCTTGGGCTTGACGATGATCCAGTTCGGCTTCTACTCGCGCAACCAGCAGATGCCAGTGATGGAGGACGACACCCAGACGACCTTCATAGGCATGGGCACGTCCATCAACGGCACCTGGCCCCCCGACGGCTCCGACGTGCAGCTTCCCGACGCGACGCCCGAGCAGTGGAAGCAACACTGGATCAGCACCCGTGAATGGCTCTCCTTCCTGCTCATGACCGTCGGTGCGTACAACGTGCTCCCTGGAGACCACTCCTCATCCCATGTCTTACGATATCGCTTTCCCAGGCTGGTTCCTGCTCCTGACGTCTCTTGTCGGTTTCTGGCGCGTCAAGCGCTGGGAGCTGTCCCTCGCCTCTACGCGACAGCCCGTCGTTAGCACCCAGGTCACCCCTGAAGACGAGCAAAGAATGCGGAACAACTTCCGGACCGCCTTCGCCGTTCACTTCGGAGACGAAGTGTCGGAGGAACAACAGGGCGACGACATGCCCGACGAAAGCGATATGTCCCCCGAGGCGCGCTTGGCGCGAAACCTGAGGGCGGCAGGATTCATATAGACCTATTTGTTACCTCAACAACGAGTCACTGCGATCAGAACTTGTCGTAGGTCTCAGAAACCGGACATTCTCTCGCGATATAAACCTCTTTGTAACATAGTATTTGTCGTCTCACCGTCGGTCTTTTCTGGATGTTGTCATCTTGGGTCGCTCCATTGATATTCGTAGACTTGCTGCCAGGGAGTCGTACACGCTCATGTTCGTAGCAGATAGTAAAGCGATTGGTAATATCCAACCGATGAGAGGACGCCTGCTGGCCGGCGAATGCCGAGCTGATCAGTACGCCGACTCCCGCCACCACCACTTCCCTACTGGTCTCCTGCAATGGCTGCGAACCACATAACAATCGAGCAGATGAAAGGCACGGTCATTTATCTCGTTCCAATTTCCTCTCCTAGCTGAACTCTGGCCTTCTTCTTTTCAATTTCGGTCTGTAGCCGTCCTGAAGGCTCGGGACGACCACGTTCGCGAGTCCTGGATTCGGGCCATGGAGCTCCGACTCATCAAGGAGCAGCTTGACAAATGCTACAAGGTCGAGGGCGTGAACCACAACGAGAACTGTCGGAGTTTGGTGGACAGGTATCTGGGTATGCTGCAGGAGAGCAGGGTGCGTGCGGCTTCGGTTCTCGGGAATATATGCGCGTTGCTGACCGGTGCTCTCTCGTATACAGGTGAAGGGGTACAAGAACGTAGACGTATGACGCGGTCGTTAGAGCGTTGTACTCTTGCGCAGGGTGCAAGACAGCGTGTCGACTTGTCTTATCTCCTCTCCTTGCGTGTTGCATGTCGGAAGGTCCCAAGCAACCCTCATTTACTTGTCCACGTTTTCTCCTCGATGGGTGCATATGCACAGAGCCGGAACGCGACCGCTCTGCTTAGCCTTGAGCTCCCTTATGAGTGGGTTCCTTCGCACATATATACATCTTGCCACCTCTCGAAGGATGATCCATTGCGGCCGTGCAAAAGTGAACATGCCGGAAGCGGGTAGCATTATCGGAGTGTACGAGCAACATAAATATATAACACGCGTAGAACCCCGTTTTGAGATAACCCTCCGCACCCTCTGGTCGATTATCTTCCCGGTGGACGCCGTCGCCATCGCCAGATTTCACCTACAAGTAGCCTAACAACTTTTTTTCTCTCATTTCCTCCTCGTGCTCCGCTTCTTCTCCGCGCCGCTCTCCGCGCCGCTGAGCTCGTCGCCACTCGTGACGTTCCCGCTCTTCGTCCGCTTCGTCGCTTTGGGCTTTTTGAGGTGGTGCTCCGGGATCCACTCCTCCTGGTAGCCGCCCGCGCCGGTCGCGGTCACCGCGACGGGCTCGCTCACGGCGGAAGTCTTCGGCTTGCGTGCCTTCTTGGTCTGCGGGACGAAGGAGACGTAGGCAACGTAGCCGAGCCCGCCGAGGATGGCGGTAGTGAAGATGTAGGTGAGGATGCTGGGGATCAGTTTGGACGTGTCAGTGAGGGAGGGAGGGAAGGACTGGAGAGGGAGGTTGGGGCGTACAGTTTGATGTCGAACCAGGACACTTCGGGTTCGACGACGGTGATGATGCCATCGTAGGCGTCGACTTGGTAGACCGTGCCCTGAACCAAGGTTCAGTCACAGTTCAACAGAAAGTTCGAGGAAATCGTACCTCGGCGGCATGTTGTAACCAGAGCTTAAGACGGTGGTCACCGGGCTGAGGATAGGAATGAGCGGGTGTACTTGTATCGGCCTGTGCGGTTGTTATACCTTGAACCTGAGCGTCACCACGCATCAGTACATATTTCGTGGTAGCGGAATGTAGCATACGCACTCGCTGTAGAAGGTGAAAGGAAGCTGGATCTTCGCGCCTTCAAGGAGCGGGAGACCATATGTTAGCTGTGACACCTGTTGTACGAGTCAATCTCCCCTCGGCGAATTAGAGTTTCAGCAACGGATTGCGCACGTTCTTAACCAGAGCACCAGATTCTGCGTGGTGGATCGAGCCCCCGGCGTTCAGCAGGGTGATGTTGTGCTCCGAGTTGTTCTCGATGAGGAGAAGCATCTTATTCCGCTCTCCGTTCACCACCTCTGGTCACAAACACAATATCAGTTTCTAGAACGATTTCGTACAAGAGGGAAAGCGCACGTCCGAAGACATTTTCCTCAGGGAAAGCGGCGTGCACGACCACCTCAGGTTCCGCAGGATCACCGAGAGGGGCTGCAAAGTCGCGCACATGAGCAGATGCGATCATGCAACAGTCCAAAAAACCGTACAGGCATTGACAGAGACAAGTGCCCCTGCAACCAGGGCCAAAATACCGAATATCGACTGGAAACGCATGAGGACCAAAGACCGTACGAAGAGAAGAGGATGTTACGGCGATTCGACGTGGCGCTCCTCCTCTTGGAGTGCAGAGCTGCACGTGATCCCGACATTGCTCTTTCACGAAGTCTTTAGTCCGAGTAACGTCCGCTAGCTCGCTTTCTTGCACAGAAAAAAGTGCACTATGTTACAGAGTCAAGGGTCTACGTATATGTGAGGTAGGCATGTATTTGTTGTGCGAGAAAGGGGCCTCCTCGGCATGAATACTTGCGCGTACTCTGCAATACGCCTAGGCCGTAAGCGGCCGCGAGTCAGTCACGCAATCGCTGGCTTCCCCGCAATGATCACAGTCAAAGGTCGCTCAACGGCCGAAAACCTCCTTTGCAACCGACCTCAACGACGACAACGACGACAATGGCGCCGCCCTCGGTGTCGACCTCTAGCAAGGCCATCGCCCACGACCTGCCCACTCCCGAGCCGGAGTCACCCATTCGGCCGAGGCAGCCCTACAAGTTCTCGACGCTCTGCGCGACAGTCGAACATCCGACTCAAAAGGACCAGTACGGCTCAAGCTCGATTCCAATCTACCAGACCGCGACCTTCAAGGGCGTCGAGGGAGAGTATGACTACACCCGCAGCGGGAACCCGACCCGAACTCATCTGCGTGAGTATCCGGCTTCTGCACAACGCAGTCCCTTCTCGAGCCCCGGATGGGCGCTCTGCTTTATTCATACTATCGTGGAAAGTACACCCTTTTGGCGAGCTGCTTTGCATCCTTCTCGCTGCGCTGGAAGATTCGAACGCAGGCGCTTCCTTGATGGCGACCCCGTTCTTCTCCGGATCCTAGCAGAGAGCGAACTCTAACTGTGAGACAACCAACAGAGCACCACATCGCAAAGATTTCTGCCGCCGGCCATGCATTCACAGTATCATCTGGAATGGCAGCGCTCGACGTGATCACGCGGCTCCTGAAGCCGGGAGACGAAGTCATCGCCGGCGACGACCTGTACGGCGGCACCAACCGCCTGCTCACGTACCTCAAGACCCATTCGGGCGTTATAGTCCACCATGTAGACACGACGGATCCACTTTCCGTCCTGCCTCATCTGCATCCGACGAAGACGGCGATGGTCCTCCTGGAGTCGCCCACTAACCCGCTGCTGAAGATATGCGACATCGCACGGATCAGCAAGGACGTGAAGGAGCGCAGCCCGAACGCGCTCGTGGTCGTCGACAACACGATGATGAGCCCGTACCTGCAGCGACCGCTCGAGCACGGCGCGGACATCGTGTACGACTCCGCCACTAAGTACCTCAGCGGCCACCACGACCTGATGGCGGGCGTCATCTGCTGCAATCGCGACGACATAGCCAAGGTTAGCTCTAATCAACCCACTTCCGAATCTTCAAGTTGTGCGAAACGCGGAGCATTCCGGCGCGGTTCGGCATGAGCGGCCGCCAGCCATTATGGATGGAGACTTGGTACTGACCACTTACCTCCGCTAGCAAATCGCATTCATTATCAACTCGGTCGGGAATGCTCTGACACCGTTCGACTCCTTCCTCCTCCTCCGGGGCATTAAGACCCTCGCCATCCGCATGGATCGTCAACAAGCTACCGCGATGGCCGTGGCCACCATGCTTCAGGGCCTAGGCTTCCAGGTACGCGGGATCCCCATTCCTCAGTTCAATGCACTCGTGTTGTCTGACCCAAGAGTGACGCCTTCGTCGATGTAATAGGTGCACTACCCCGGGCTGCCGAACCACCCCGGCCGAGAAATCCACGAGAGAATCGCGTCCGGATACGGTGCGGTCCTGAGCTTCACGACCGGCGATAAGGCGCTCAGCGAACGCATCGTGGGCGCGACGCGGCTCTGGGGTATTAGCGTCAGCTTCGGGGCCGTGAACTCGTTGATCAGTATGCCCTGCGTCATGTCGTGAGTGTTGTACGCGGCTCCGAACGTGACGAATGCTCACCGGCTGTATTATCGCCAGTCACGCGTCCATTGACGCTGCTACCCGTGCTGCCCGCGGTCTTCCGGAGGACCTGATTCGGCTCTGCGTCGGTATCGAGGATCCGTCGGATCTCCTGGACGACCTTGAGCGTGCTTTGTTGGAGGCGGGTGCTATCACCCTCGACGCTGCGAATAAGGAACATCATTATGTCCGCGCCAAGCGTCCTCTTCAAGCCGAACCAGCTTCTATTACGTAAGATTCCGCATTTTCCCTGGTCTGTCTTTCCGTGCTGAGAGCCGAGTTGCAGCCGCGCTGTGGAGAAACTCGCCATGCAGGAGCGTCCGCAGCATCAGGAAATATTCGTCAGCGCCCCGGGAAAGGTCATCTTGTTCGGAGAGCACGCTGTCGTGCACGGAGTCGTGAGTATACTCCCTGAGGCTTACGCGCCGCGTCTGACGCATCTTTAGACTGCAATTGCGGCCTCCGTCGACTTGCGTTGCTACGGTCTCGCCTCACCTCGATACGACGACAAGATTTCGGTTCATTTCCACGACATAGACAACCTGTACTTCGAGTGGGACGTCGAATCCTTGCCATGGGATGCAGTGACGCCCGTACCGAATGGAGAAGCCCATCCAGACGTCCTGGACGCGAAGCTCATTGACGCCATCACAGAGCGCGCGCTCTCAGAGGAGCTTCGGAACCACGCGAAAGCCCGGCAGGCCGCGATAACATTCTTGTATTTGTATATGATATTGGCGCAAGGTTCCGTGAGGCAAGTTCTCTTCGCTGCCATCCGCGTTGAACTCGCGCGCTGACTGCGCCACGACCCCGGGGTTCCAGGCCGACCTACCACTTCACGGCCCGTGCGACCCTTCCCGTCGGTGCAGGGCTCGGCTCTTCGGCGTCTTTCTCTGTGTGCTGTGCCACTTCTCTGCTGCTTCTGCATGAACGCATCAGCCTTCCCCGACCTGCAGCGCCGACGAGCGATGGTCAGGATGGCCTGCCAGGTCATGTACATATTTCCCATCAGGGACGACGAGCGATACCACCGGACACCGCCGAGGAGGTGAACCGCTGGGCGTTCGTCGCCGAGAAGATTCTGCATGGAAATCCGAGTGGAGTCGACAACAGCGTGGCAGTATATGGTGGTGCGTTGGCGTACACCCGAGCGGGCTTCGGAAGGAAGAGCGGGATGGAACCCATCCAGGGGTAAGTCAATGAATCCCAGCTGTCATTATCATCCCGGTCCTGACTTTCTCATCCATAGCTTCAAGTCGATGAAATTCCTTCTGACAGACACCACGGTATCTCGTGACACCAAACGCCTTGTAGCCGGCGTGTCTGAGAAGAAGGCGCGCGTGAGTCTTGCATGCTCGAGAGCTTTAACCCCGGCATCTTGACAATGCTCTGCGTATAGGAACCGGAGCTTGTAGACGGCATTCTTGCGGCCATTCAAAGCATAAGCGAGGAAGCGTACCGGGCGCTCTCAGACCCTGAGCTGCCCCGGTCTGACCTCCTGTCAGCTCTTTCTGTGCGTTCCAATCCATCATCGCTCCTCTTTGTGAATACGACGGCTGAATATTCACCGGCTTCTGTAGGCGTTAATCGCTGAGAACCACGCGCATCTCGTCACCCTGGGTGTTTCCCACGCGACCCTGGAAGCCATCAAAGCGAAGACCGCATCTGCGCCGTACCATCTGAGCACCAAGCTCACAGGCGCCGGGGGCGGAGGCTGCTCCGTCACACTCGTCCCAGACGGTGAGACTTCCTTCTGCATGGAGCACCCGGACCCCCATGCTGATTATTCCCGGGAAATGTTCGTAGATATCAAGGAAGATAACCTGCGAGACCTGCTCGAGAGCCTATCGGCTGATGGCTTCCGACCCTACATAACCTCAGTGGGCGGTAGCGGCCTGGGCGTACTCTCGCCTTACCACCAGCGCAGGCATTCCCCCGTCACCCCTCCGGAGAGCCCACCGGATCACGAGGACGGGCAAATCGCCCTCCGCGACACCCTTTTGCGGAGCGCCTTCGAGACGAAGAGCGTGGGTGAGCTCGCCGCCTGGGCGGACGCATGCGGTCGCTGGCTCTACGTTTGAAAGAGTTGCCGAAGAAGCGCGTGGCCAGTGCGGGAGATGCGCGGATTGCGATACGTACATGCTGCGTACATGTGTAAAATTACTCGGATAATCGTTGTCTGTACTCACGGGCGTCAAGCGGATCCACGCAAGCTTTAGAGTTGTAGCCCATAATGGACAGATCTAGATCTCCCGTGCGAGCGAGGGGCCTTGCTGCTCCCCTCGTGGCGTAAATGGCTCCGTGGACTGGCTGTCGTGATACACCATCGTTAGGCTCGCCGCGCTCCCGCGAGCCGTGAGATGGAACGGTATTGAGCTGAGCTATGATCGTACGTTATTTGGCCCTTGATTGTATACTCCACCTCGTCGCAGGCAATACTCCTTCCCATCCCCCTCGTTTGATGCAATCAACTGATCCGCCGCAGGTCAAACAATCCATATATAAATGTGGACACGCCTCTACAGATGATTCTACACTATTAATTTACTCGTTATAACTCATGGGCATACAGGGCAATAGGCGGGATGCGCGATGTCTAGGGAACTTTTGTGAGATGCCGGCGCGCTGTGCACAAGCGAGCGGATTGCGCGGCATTATTTCAGATCTGGATCTCCTGAGAAACGCAACGTGAGGAAAAGGGGGGTACGGAGCACGAGGTCGGATGGGGATCGTACCTCGTCGCTGCTGCCCGGGTCCTCACGGGGCCGCAGTACCACCAAACGGGTCGCTTTCACTTCTTCGTGGCGAGGACCGAAGTACCGCTGGGTCTCAAAGCTCCAGATCAGGTTCCCAATCACCCAGTGCTCCATCGCCGCGACGTAGCGCGCGACGGCGGCGTCGACTTGCGGGGTCCAGCTCGGGAGCATAGCCTTCTTCGCCGTGAAGCGATCCATCAGGTCGCGGAAGTATTCGCCGATGTAGTCCGACGTCTCTTGCAGGGTCGTGCCGTTGGCTTGCATCAGGACGGTCACGATATTGTTCCCGCTGAGACCTTTCGCCTGCTCCATATCGTACGAGTAGACGTCCTGAGGCCGGTTTCAGCGTTGCTGAGCGATAGAGTACGATGAGACCTGCACTTACGTTGGACCAGCAGACCATGTCGGCTGCCGCCCAGTATAGGCTCATGAAGGTGGCGTCTTCGAAAACGTAGTCTGGCAGATCGATGCCGAGCACAGCCTCGAAGAGCCCAAAGCACAGGCGGATCGCGCTGTTCTCTCGGCGGAGGTTCGTGAAAGCCTCGACGTCCAGGACCAGGCCATGTTCACGATACTCGGCTTCGCGAGAGACCGCCTGGAGGTGCGCGTGTGAACATCATGCTTCATTGAACGGACAATATGACCATTAACCTCGATGTATTTATCGCAGTGGTTCAAAAAGCGCCGAGCGCACGCGGGGCCTGCCAGACGAAGGAATCTGGTCCTGAAGCTAATCGAGGCAGTTCCGAAGCAATGTCAGTCTCAGACCGCGTGAGTAAGGAGTGGTTGCCACAAACTCTTTGGTCATCTTGGCCAAGGCAGAGCCGTCGAGCCAGTCATCGTGTCTCATCGCGTTGAGAAAGACGTTGCCGGTCTTGCGGGCGTCCTCGCCATCCTGGTCGTCGGAAACCTCGTCAACGACAAACTAAAAGAGACCTATGGTCAGTACGACGCGAAGGGTATGACGCAATTCGCTGTATCCTACCAGCAGGTTGACGAAGTCGCATGTAGTGCGGAATTCCTCGTAGCCTGCATATGGGTAGGTATGCGAGACGAGCAGTTCGTTGCATCCTTGGACGAAGAAGGCGCGCTTCCGATCCGTGAAGACGTTGTAGCTGTTGATCCAGGCAGAAGACTCGGCCCCGGCCTGCTTGTAGTGAGGGTTGGTGGAACCCTTCAGAGGGCACACAGCGTGAAGGTCGGGCAGGTAGAAATGGGTGGCGGACGGCATGGAAGGCGGCTGTTGGGTGGTCGGTAGGCTGTTTGGAACGATGCCTCAACCCAGCCGCGAGCCCGCGCTTTTATAACGCTTCGGGAGAGGCATCATGAGGGAATATGAATAATTCATAGGCGGAAGACCAAGAAGTGCGCATCTGCGAATATCGTGTGTGGCCGGTTCGCGTCACCGTGGATAGGAGACGCGTTCAGCCGAGGTTCCCGTGTCCGTCGAGACACGGTTCGGTTGCAACCCGCGAGGGGTCGTTGCTCGAACATTCAGAAGAAGACGTTTGCGGCTCACGGTTCATCAAGGGCCATCCCCTTTTTTTCGCGGCGATCATTGGATCGCAAGGGATCCGCCGCAAAGACCGCGCAGGTCTGAGCTGACGGTGAGATTATGACGGAGTTTCGCGCGTTCCCAGGCTCTGCGAGCCAGCATGGTGCCGCGCAACTTGCCGCGAGCTCGGATGTCATTTCATAATGCCGGATTCGAATTCGAGAAGTCACGTATGGATGTTATTGCATCTTTCTGGTTCACTTGGAAAGATTTCAGCGAGCATAAATGTGTGATTGCTGCCGGGAATACGCCCGCGAATCACGCATTGGATAATTGTACGCATTGTCATTCTCGATTCAGAGCTCCGTTCTCTTTCCGTAGTCACACATCATTCGCCTCGAAATCGCACGTTTTGCAAAGCCATGGACTGAAGTGTTCCTGGCAGGACCGACAGTTGATCCGTGTTCCGTTCTTTCTGCGTGGCAACTGCGTGGCGACTGCGATTGTCATCTGTCGCACAGCTGAGTGGCGCCTCTCAGCGGCGAAGTTTCCCGCCGACCTACCGTTTATTAAAGCAAGTCAGATACGATCTGGAGCTGTTCGAACGAATCGGTAATAATGCAGCCGAGTCGGTTCTATGTCCTCGCAATACGGAGCACAAATGTCCGGCTGTAAACTCGCTGCACAATGCAGACGTTGCGTACCCGCAGTCTCCGAGAGATGCGCTGCATGGTCGCAGCTATGCCTACGTACAGGATTGTGTCCTCGACTCGTGCATCGGCATCGTCGTCCACGCGCAGTAAAAATTGCAATGAGGAGGCGCGGATCAGCGTTTCGATCAAACACGCGATATAGGGGGCCTTGACTGAGCCCTCCGCCAGCCCCCCGTTGCGACTCTCGGATCTGCAAACGCGCTGTGTAGGCTGCTGGCCCGCTCTGAGATCTGAGACATGACCCCGAGAAAACGATGTACCCTACATGGAGATGCGGTCGTGATGATCAGCAAGCGCTCTACGGAAAGAGTGCGTTTAGTGCGTTTGCAGAGGGATCTCGAGCTGAATCCAATTTGTTGGAACGTGGACCGCGTTCACCTCGTGTTGCCGCTCGGAGTGCTTAACTACGACCGGGGAACGTGTCTTAGACGGCAATGGAAGTGCTGGAAATGAAAGCGCGTGCTCTGAGTCAGGCAGGGCCGACGGTGTCCGTATATACACGGCGAGGTCCCGATAGTAATAATCACCGGCGCGACAGCCGTTGCAAGCAGGCCCCCGCGGCTTCGCGACGGCAAGGGTGCGTCGACGTGCCCCGGTGGGGTGTTGAGGACAGAGATGGCGATGCATAGCAAATTGCACAAAGCCGACTGTTTCGGGCGTCGGATCTATAACTGATATCATGATGAGCGATCAGGTTGGCGGGAGTCGCCATATGCATACGACCGGGACGGAAATGCGTTGCGATAGTCGGAGCACGGGGGGATTACAAGGGTGTGCGCGACCACATGCGAGGAAAGAGCGTCGCACAGGAGAGGGGGGTAGCAGCGACCGCCACGATGGGACGAGAAGAGGTGGCGGCGGCGGTATCCCATGCCATCCCGATCGTGAGCGGGGCCAGTTTAACGTACAGGTATCGGATATAGCTCGGTCTTAAAAGCATATGCGATAACTCGCGTAACGCCCGGCGGTCTCACTGGGTCGAGTGATTTTGACGACCTGGCCCCGCCGGAGTCCGTAGTAGCGGGCGACAGGATCGGCAAGTTGAATACGGGGTAACTGAGTCTCTTTCAGTCGGCTGCAAGAGATTGCGTCATCGTTCGAGACCTTGCTATAGCTGGCATCGTAGGCAGCGGCTCAAACACGCACTATTTTTCGAGCAGGTTTCGCTTCTCTTCAGGTGTGAGGACCTCGTGCCGCGGGACGAGGGTATGGTGGGTGATGTTCACAAGCAAGTCAGATTCTGAGAACTCTTCGAGCCTGAATTGAGCGGACATTGCGACGATGACCTGGGGATCATATAAGATATGAGGGTAAGATTAAGGGTGGGGGGCGGAACAGACCTTGCGGGCGGACGGGGTCATGTTCCCAGGGAAGATGATGATACCCCGCTGTATGGACTTCTCCTCGAGAATACCCAGCAATCTAACCTCCGTTGGTCGATATACACAATAAGGGTTTGATAGCCTTCCGTTTCCACACTCACTTTCGCATAGTCTTCACGCCGACGCTCTTCTCCTCTGAGAAAAACACGAATATTTGGTCCGCCGGGTTCGCGCGCGAGTTGGTGAAAAAATTGAGCTGATTTCGACTGGCCCGCAGCTCCTGAGTGAGTCTCGGAGGGACAGGCCACCCACGTACTTGTTCAACTCACTCTACGCTGCCCCCGTTGTTCGCGTAAGCTTGCCGGAAAGTAGCCAGATCCATCTGTATTTCGTCGTCCGAGACTTGGAATCCCTGCAGCACGGCATGAGCTCTCGTGTGGCAGCAAACACCAAGACGACTCCAGGCCAACCCTGTCCTTGACGAGTTCATGTATCGTCCTGTTGACCTTCCACAGTTTTGCAGACTCATCGGCGTCAGCCATTGTAGCAAGGAAGGACAGTAAGCTGAGTGGTAAGGTACAAGTCTGAGAGCCGAAGTTCTCGCTTCAGCCACCGGCGCGTCCTTCGACAACACCCCTCATGGCGCCAACACCGACACCGGCGGCGAGCACAAGCTCGCTGACTCTCACCAATGCTTTGATGGTGCGCAGACCATAGCATACACGAAGTCATAGACTTATCAGACGCAATATAGAGCAAGTTCAAGCCGGCCAAGATCTTCAAAGATGCCGTCGAGCCTCTGCCGCCCAAAAGCCCCAGCGGTCGCGCCACGCCTCCCGGCCCTCGACATATCACGGGAATGTCTTTCGACGACAGAGGGACCCAACTTATTACCGCTGCTGAGGATGAGACGTTCCGCCTGTACAGCGCTAGATCTGGCAAGCGAGTTCCTGCTTAACCCACCACGTCTCACCTGTTTTGACCGCAAACCCACTCACAGGCAGTCGAAGACTCTGTTCTCCAAGAAATACGGCGTAGATCTACCAAGGTTCACGCACAAGGACACGGCCATTATCCACGCCTCAACGAAAGAGGACGACACCGTCCGCTACCACTCCCTGCACGACAACAAGTACCTGCAGTACTTCCGAGGTCACAAGGCGAAGGTCGTCACGCTCGAGATGTCTCCGGTGGACGACACGTTCATGTCCGGCTCGCTCGACAAGACCGTGCGTCTCTGGGACCTACGCACGCCCCAATGCCGAGGGCTGCTCAACCTCCCCTCCTCCCCTATCGTCGCCTACGACACCTCCGGGCTCGTCTTCGCCGTCGGCGTGAACGAGTACCAACGCATCCTCGTCTACGACCTCGCCAACTACGACAAGGAGCCCTTCCTCGTCATCGAGCTCGAAGACCCGACGCTCTCCCTCGTCAGCTTCCCGCCGCGCCCCATCTACATGACCTCCCTCGCCTTCTCCCCCAACGGCAAATACATCCTCGTCGGCTGCTCCGGCGACGCGCACTACATCGTCGACGCCTTCGACGGCTTCCTCCTCGCCAAGCTCGAGGGCCACGTCGGCCTCGAGCGCCGGCGGCCGGACGTCGCGCCCGGGATCCAGCCCGTGCGCGGCTGCAGCGGCGAGGAGGTCTCCTGGACGCCCGACGGCAAGTACGTCGTCGGCGGCAGCCTCGACGGCAAGATCGTCGTCTGGGACGCGCAGACCATCCCGCAGCGGTCCGAGCCCGCGAGCCTCAAGTCGCCCCCGGGCCGCATCGCGCCCCTGGCGAAGCTCGACGGCCATCCGGGCCCATCGCGGTGCGTGAGGTTCAACCCGCGCTACGCGATGATGGCCACCGCCGGCGCCGAACTCGTGAGTGTGTCGTCCCCAGTCTTTTCGTCACGATCTGCACCCCTCCTCCCGCCGCTCCTCCCTTTCATCCCTCGAAACGTCGACGCGCCCCGGTTAATCACCTTTCACCTCATGCAGGCGTTCTGGCTGCCCGATCAGTCTGCGGACCTGGAAGAGGTGGCGAAAGAACTCTTGAAGAAGCGCGCGCCCGCGCCGTCGACCTAAAGTGCCCGCAATCCCCCCTTTGTCTCGGCGAACTATTGAAACGCCAAAATATCGACGGTCTCTCCGTCATTTCACCAAAGGAAACCGATCGCTCAGAAGTCGCCGCGGGGGGGGGACGCTCCCAGACCTTCAGGGGCACCCACCCAACCGCGATCGCAACTGCGAATCACCCCTTGCCCCCCCCCCCTCCTTCTTTCTCGCTCCCCGCAACCATGCCATGCCCCCGACCCCTCAGCGTGGCCGTCGAACGCCAAAACGTCCGTCTGCGGCAGGTTTCCATAACCTGTCTCTCGCGATCGGTGTCTGGGAGGAATCCGAGGATGACTGCTCTCCCTCTCACGCACACTCTGTGATGATCCTATGGCGCGCCGCCGGATCCCTCCACTGCAGCTCCGTAACTTCATCTTTGTAAACGTACAATACTGAACACATGCGCGAGCCAAAAAAAAATCAAAAAAATCAAATCCTCATTATCCCCGCCTGCCATGGATGGATCGTGAAAGCTAACCATACCCTCCTCCTCCTCCTCCTCCCACTTCCTTCCCTGATCATGAGAAACGAACCCTAGCGGTGCCGCCCACGCTACGCTACGCGGCATGTTCTACCATCTCGGCCGTCGCCTTATCGGAGTGCGTCTTATACGTCGCCGCGGCCGCGCCGTTCGTGGGGTGGTGCTGGTGATGGTGCCCCTGCATCGGGAGATGGAGCGCGGAGCCGTGCGCCTTCCTGTCCAGGTGCGCCTTGTGGCCCTCGAGGTGGTCCCTCGCGGCCGGGGTGAGGACTGTGGGATTTATCAATCAACCAATCCGGGCGCACGCCCACGTAACAGGAGGAAAAGGAGGGGGGTAGGGGGGTGGTGGCGTACCTCGGCTCGAATCGGTGAACATAAACTCGTACACGGCCGCGGCGAGCATCGTCGCGGGGATGTTCGTCAGCGCCGCGATCGCCGCGTACCGCCCGCCGGCGGCTTTCGTGCCCCAGAGGGTGAGCACGGCGAGCCGGCCCGCCATGTCGCGCGCGGTGTTCAAAGCCACTGGCGTCGCCCCCCTCCCGCGTTCAGTTTTTTTCTTTTCTTTTCTCTGTTCGAGAACGGCGAACGACTGTACTCACGTCCGTTGGGCGAGAACCCCCACACCATGATCGCGCTAGACAAGAAAAAAAAAAAATCAGAGGTGGGCGCGCCCCCCGAGTTTTTGTTCGTCGAAGAACGAAACGTACTATGCGAAGGCGATGATCCACGGGCCGGCGGCCGGCGGCGCGAAGAAGTTGGTCGGGTCGAGGCAGGCGAAGATGACGAGGCCGATGAGGAAAGCCTGTTGTTTTTTGTTCGCCGCGGTAAATAAAATAAAAACCCCGGTGTATGAGTATGAGCAAGGTTTCGATATCGAAGGGAAAAAAAAGAAAAAGTGGGAGAGGGCGACTCACGCAGACGAACTCGTTGAGGAACGCGCGGCCGAGGTGGGCGCCGGGGAGGACGTACAGGCCGAAGATGCCCGCGGGCCCTTGGGGCGTGAAGTTGACCGCGTCCAACGCGCTTTTGGCCGCCAGCGCGACTTCGACTTCCTAGAGAACGCCGGCCAAACCAAAAAAAAAGGGGGGGGCGGGAAAATTCGTCGGGGTTAGCGGACAACGTTTTTTGGGTGGGAGGGCCATCGCAACCCCCCCCCCCCCCCCCCCCCCCCCC
>NW_006767454.1:36753-74575 GCF_000264995.1 Punctularia strigosozonata HHB-11173 SS5
GGGCCCCCCCCCCCCCCCCCCCCCCCCCCACCGATATCGGGAAACACGGACGAACCTTGATCAGGGTTTCGTATTGCACGTAGACGAGCAGGCACGCGATGTAGCCGCCCAAGATCTGCGCCGCGATGTACCTGTTGTTGGCGCACGCACGCAGAGAGAGAGAGAGAGAGAAACGGAGATCAGAAACATGTCGGAAAGAAAAAAGGCTCCGGGAGAGGAGAGGAGCGCCGGGGGCTGCTCACTGTGGGACCTTGCGCCAGGGGAACTTGCCGGTGGCTGCGAACGTGAGGGTGACGGCCTGCAAAAAAAGCGTTCCCCGAGAGGGAGAGAGAGAAATTCCGCGATTTAGCAAACAGGGACACACATCGTTTAACACCAGACGCCCCATATGGATGCGGGCGCGGGAAACCCACTTCGAAAGAAGGGGAAGGGGGAGAGAGGGTGGGTCACTTACGGGGTTGATATGACCGCTGGTGGCGCTGGTGATAACGAGCGCGATCACGATGCCTGCTCCGTACGCCAGACCGATCTGCTGGATGGCTGCGCACAAACGTGAATATCGGGACCCTAGGCGTTTCCACAGGGAGAGGGACGAACATGATAGACCGGTGCTGCCGGCCAAGGTGCCCAAGACGTACGCCGCGGTGCTGCCCACTCCAGCGAAGCCTGGTGCAATCCGTCAGCGATGGGATCCCCAGGCGACGCGATGGACGGACAGTATATGAACACGCCCATCTGTGATGATGACCGACCGACGATTTCCGTCAGCGGCGCCGAGGGGCGGAACGAGAGGGAGCGACGACCGGACGTACCGCCTCCGAAAAGAGCTCGACGAACCAGTGAGCGTTCTTATGCCTCCGCTGCTCCCATCGCGTCAGTACCCTCGGGCGCTGAGAGAGGTCCGCGAGATGGACGAAGCGGTTGTCGTCGTGTACGGTAGTCATGTAGAGAAAGTCTGTGATGGGGTTTAGTAGCGATGTGGGGGGGGACGGGCCAGGCTAGAGGTGTCTTCGTCTTTGTCGCTGGGGTTTATGACCCGTCCGCGAAAATGCGGGGGTGGGGGGGAAATTCACATTTGCCGCCCCACGGGGTTCGAAAGCGTGCCTCGCCTTTACCGTATCCGGCAGGTCCCAACCTTCCACCAATGGCAACGCCCGTAAAAGTAGTAACTCCCTCTCCCGCGTTTGTTATGTCCAAACGAAAAGTGCGATAACGACCCACTTGGCGACGGCCCGCCTGACCTATGATCGGAATCGAGACATTTTGCATATCTAACCGTTAGTATGTAGTGCCGGTCCACTGCAATGAAACGAACGCCACCAACTCTCATCTGCGCAGTAAAATGCAAATAAAAAAGGGGCTGATCGCATTAGTCCCGTGAGTCTTTCGCGCCCAGAACACGTCGGCGGCCACCATCATTCTGTTCAGCATACGAAATGTCATATCGACGAAATCTCATCTGTGCAGGGCCATCATGGCAAGGCGCTCTGACGATTCAGATTCGGACGGCGTCTTGCAGTGACATGTTACGCCGAGAAACGCGCGTACGAAGCGTTCCGTGCTACTTATGTGCTGATGTATTATCGCGAAGCTCATCCCCCGGACGGCTGTTAACTCACCTAGAGAGCAGTTTTCGAGGACTTCCTTTTCTCTCATCTCATAGATAAGTATCAGTAGTAGTAACGGTGGATTGCAGACGCCGTCCTATTCAAACCTGCGACATGCAACAAATGTCAATCCTCGCTTCCGCTTCGCGCAAACCCGTTCCTATCGGACTGTCGCAGCAGGGAATGCATCCCGCCTAAAGCAGTAAAAAAAACATCGGCAGAGAAGACTTTAACGTCGTGAGCTGGGCTCGTATTATATTATGCAAAGTATTACGTGTAGCTAGGCATCGTCGGCAAAGGTGAAACAAAAAAACAAAAACAAAAAGAGCAAACACCCTCCACACTTCCCTCCATCCGCCCTCCGCGACACGTCAGGTAACACGGGAAACCCCGGCTATTACTGGTTCCTACACTCGGGCTCGGCTCCGCCCATCCCGTCCTCGTCCTCCTCGTCCTCCTCGTCCTCGTCCACCCAGTCCTCCTCGTCCCCCCCGTCGCCGAACTGTCCCGGATAGCCGCCATAACCATGCGGGTGGCTTGAGAAAAAGTCGGAACCGGCTGGGAAGGAACGGCCACGCACATCGGCAAGCTCCGTCTGCTCGTACTCGGCCTCGTCCACCACCGCCGGCCGCGGCTCCAGCTCCGTCTTCTTGGGCGGCAGCAGCCCCGCGAGCGCCTGTCCGTTCATCGTGAGTTTCAATTCCGTGTGCAGTCAAGAGAACCGTTCGATGAGCGAGAATAAACGCATGCAATAAGCGCTCCGATCTCTTCTCACTCAGGGGAAAAAAAAAAGAAAACGCACCTCGCGATCGACCCTCGCCAGCCACTCCGGACCCGGCATCTCGATCTCGAGCACGACGAACAGGTCGCCCTTCAACTCGGGGTGCTTGAACGTCGGCATGCCCTCGCCCCGGAGCACGATCGTCTCGTTCGGCCGGACGACCGTCCCCGGCGGGGACGCCACCCGGATCCCGCGCCCGTCGAGGTGCGTGAGCAGGATGCGCGAGAACCCGAGGAGCGCCTCGGACAGCGTGATCTTCACGCGCGCGAGCAGGTCCTTGCCCGAGCGCTCGAACGCCGCGTGCGGCTCCGTCCGCAGGGCGAAGATGACGTCGCCCGGCGGGACGCCCGGCTGTGTGTTTTTTGCGTGAATTCAGAAAATTCGGGATGGGGTGTCGCGTCGTTTATAATAAGACGTTTGGAGGAAATTGGAAGAGGGGGGGGGGGAAAGAGGGGGACTCGGTCTGGTGATATGTGCCGTACCTGCTGATCGCCGGCGCCGGCGAGAACTATCCGGTGTCGATCGGGCATGCCCCGTTCGATCTGGATCTCCTGCCGCGTCTTCTCCTTCACGGTCTTCTCGCCCTTGCACTTCTTACATCTGTATGTATGTATATGTATCAGCGATGTCGTCCCGTGAGAGAGGCACACCGAGCGACAAAAAAAAAAATCCTCACCTTTCCTTCTCGCGTATCTTCTCGCCCTCGCCGTGGCACTCCGAGCACGCCGCCCGCATCGTCGCCATCTGCCTCGGGCCAACCTATACGATAACGCGCTCGTCAGCTCACATGAGGAATGGGGCGGCGGGCGGCAGCGATCGCGCACCTGAGTGTGGATATACGTCCATCCCTTGCCCTCGCACTTGGCGCACTTTTTCGGCTTCGCGTTCCCCTTCGCGCCCGACCTAAACGACACAAAAAAAAAGGCCATCGCCGGGATAAATCAAAAAACGGAGCGAGCGTTTTTCGCACACAAGTTCAGAGAGAGAGAGAGACCGCGAGAACGCACCCGTGGCACACCCCGCACACGACCTCCTTCTCCATGTTCATCTTCACCGACTTGCCGTTGTACAGGTCCTCGAGCGTGACCGAGTACGGGATCGTCGTGTCCTCGCCCTTCCGCCGCCTCGGCCCGCCGGAGGAGGAGCCAAAGTCGAACCCGAAGTGCATCCCGGGGCCGCCGCCACCGCCGCCGCCGCCGCCGAAAAAGGTCGCGAAGATGTCGTCCATGTCCATGCCGCCTCCGCCTCCTCCCCCGCCGCGCGCCATGCCCTCCATGCCGTACATGTCGTACGCTTCTCGTGACTGGGGATCGCTGAGGATTTCGTAGCTGTTACACGCGAAGAGGGGGGGGGGCGTTAAGATGCCTGTGTAGAATACGCGAGGCGTGACGTACGCGGCCGCCATCTCCTGGAACTTCTGGCTTGCGTTCGGGTCATCCGGATTCTGGAAGGATAGATGTCATTCTTATACTCTTCACGAGGGGGCAAAAATGGGTGCACGAGCCTTGTCCTATAGAAGCGAACGCGACGTTGAGCAGCGAAAACGACGATTCATGAGAAGAAACGCACAGGATGGTGCTTCATAGCCTGAGCGCGGATCCATCAGATTCGGAGCACACGAAATCCGGGGACTGCAACCAACACACCTTGTTCCGGTACGCCTTCCTGATCTCCGCTACCAGATATCAGCTCGAGCGCCACACAGAGTAGTCCGTACGAGAACCGACTTGCCTTCCGTAGCCGTGACGGACACGCCCAGAAGCTCATACAGCTCGGTTTCCACCGGCACTACGGACGCACAAACATGAGCGTAAGGCGCTTCAGAATGTAACTAAAACCGACTGTTGGGCTTGAGGAATAAGAAGGCGAGAGGGTGTTGTCGGAGAGGGAGCTGAGCAAGACCCCTCGAAAGTCGAGGGCGCTTGCTGAGCGAACGCGTCCCGGCACGCGTCGCGCGCGTGGCTCGGCTAAATTGGCAAATTTCTGGGTTGCTTCTTCTGGTCATTTCCCCTCTTGCCCTTCCCACCGACGTCCTTCTTCGATTTATATACTCTACACGCCCTTTTTTACGGAGAGCTGCTCTCAACGCCGTGCGGTCGTGTATGGAGCCTGTGACGTGTTAATTGTGCTACAACCAAAACTGGTGTTCTGTAGTCCAGGGTATATACAGAGTATCAATCTATCGTACACTGAAAATGCTTACAACACCAACGGGGCCAACGATCCATGGCGAAATCCATGCCTTTATGGCACTACGACGACACCCTCGCTCTGCCCCTCGACGAGACCCGCAGACTGCAGCTGTGTGGCCGCCGAAAGGTGGTCGATCCACTCCCGGCTGTTAGGATGAGCCTCCGGCAGGAGCGCCACCGCCGAGCGATGCACCGTTACGGCCTCGTCGAGGATCGCGCGATCCCCGGTGTGCCCGTACTGAGCTACGAGGGTCACTCCCAGTCTGTGGAGCGCCTCGCCCCGGTTCGGATCGCCTTCGGGGTGGAGGTCCAAGTACTGGCGTCGGAGAGACACCTCCTCTGTGAGCGCCGCTTCGTCGCCCGAGATTTGGTTGCGTGCTCGCAGGCAGTCGAGCAGCCATTTGAGGGTAAGAGCGTGACCGCAGTGTCCCGCTGGACGGAGCGACAACGCCTCGCGGAGGACGGACAACGCCTCCTCTAGAGCTGAAACGTCGTGCGACCGCGTGTATCGCAACCGAAGGCACTCGCCGAGCTCGGAGAGCGCAAAACTACGGTCGTGTCCTTGTGGGAGCCGTGCAAGGACGTCGCGAAGCAACGAGATCGCCTCTTCGAGAGCGTCGCCGCTGCCTGTTCGGCACGCATGCAAGCGCAGGCACTGGCCAAGTTCGGTGGCGTTGTAATCGTAGTGTGTATGTCCACCAGAGCAGAGCACGAGTGTTTGACGGAGGATCGATATGGCTTCCTGCAGAGCATACCTGTCTTGAGGCGAACGCAGCCGCAAACACAGCGCGAGTTCGGAAAGGGAGTGGCAGCGTTCGGGATGTCCCTGTGGGCGAAGTGCGAGTGCCTGGCGCTGAAGCGAGATCGCCTCGTCGAGGACAGCTATGTCGAGGGATAGGGAGTAAAGCTGCCGAAGCGCCATGCTCAGATGGAAGAGGGTATAGCTACGACCCGTGTGTCCGTTAGGGCGAAGTTCGAGTGTCTCGCGATTCAGCGCGATAGCTTCTTCTAACAGTGCTCTCTCGCCCGTCTGCTCGTGACGTAATCGAAGGCATATGGCCAACATGGTCAGGGATGAGCTGCGAAAGGAGTGCCCTCGAGGACGAGATTCAAGGGTTTGTCGATAGAGCTCGATCGCCTCTTGAAGCGCAGCGGGTCGTTTATACCGAAGCCTAAGGCTCGTTGCTAGTACGAAAAGAGCTGAAGTGCGACAAGGATGACCTTCTGGCCGCATTGCGAGCAGCTCCCGCCCGAGGGATATGGCTTCCTGAAGCACGGAATCGTCGCAGATCCGGTTATACCGGTCCCGCAAGCAGAGAGCGAGCTCTGCTAGCGAGTAACCGCGATCCGGATGACCTTGGGGTCTAAGCACAAGAGCCTCGCGCGCGAGTAAAATTGCCTCGTCCAAGATCGCACTATCCTTGGTCGCGTAGTATTGGATTCGTAGAGTTTTGCTGAGAATGAATAGGGAGTAGCCTCGTTTGGTGTTTCCACTGGGTCGAAGTGCGAGTGCTTCGCGTTGGAGCGAGATTGCCTCTTCTAGAGCAGCCGTATCCCGAGACTGTTCGTAAAGCGATCGGAGGCTCAAGCTGAGATCGCATAGGGAAAATGCACGACTAGGATGTCCCTCCGGCCGCAGTGCCAGTAGCTCGCGTTTACTGGAGATCATGTTCATCATCGGAGCGCCATCAACAGAAACCTCGTCCGAAACTTGACTCCTGACTGTATGACATGCGTTAACACCGGGTTTACGACGCCCCACAAACACTCACATGCCGGATGAGCGACGAGCGACTCCGCGGTAGGTCGCTCGAGCGGAGGCTTCCAACAATCCTCTGCCAATGTCCACAGAGTGGAAGAGACGTCGTATCCCTTCTCAGGCGCAACCGGCCGATGAGGGCGGGATCCGTTCATGACTTGATATATGATGGCCGGGCCGAACATCCCTGCAAATGGCGGTTTTCCACTGTGCGCCTACGTCACGATCCGATGTCATATAGCGAATGCATAGGAGCAACGACGAGGCTCACCTCTAATATAGTACACCCGAATGCGTAGATGTCGCTGGCATAGGTTCGGTGACAGTTCTCCCAGAACGTCTCGGGTGCGCTCCACGGGATCGAACCTTCGGATGTAGTTACCGTCATGGCATTTTCAGCAAGAATATTCGATAGGCCGAAGTCCGCTAGTTTTGCAGTCCTATCGTAGCTGACAAGGATGTTTGACTGTACGGGAATGAGCCTGCTTGTAAACGGGGTAAGTGCTCTCGCTTACACAACGGATATCCCCGTGCACCGTTGTATGCGAGTGGAGATATTTTAGACCTTGAGCGGCTTCATACAGCTGCTTGCATATGAGCAATAGAAGGCCGGATACGGTGAAGCATACGTACTAATCGGGTGATCTCCGCCTCCGAGCATTTTGCCTTCTCGATGAACGCAAGAAGAGTACCATTTTCCATCCAAGGCGAGACCATGCAAATGCAAGGACAGAATATCGAGGCATCGATGCCAGATAGGGGAAGAACGTGCGGATGATCTAATGATCCCCAGACGGTGACTTCCCGATAAAAACGCTGAGTAGGGCGAGATCAACGCGGGTGTATACGCCAATCGGATAGCTTACTTGGCTCATAAGCAACGGTCCGTGCTCTGGTTTGTAGAGGCGTAATCTCTTCAATGCGACCAGTTTACCTCGGTACCTGCCCTTAAAGATATCACCAAATCCCCCTGATGCTACCGCATCTTCATGTGTCAAGGTGATACCGGAGATGAAGAACGAGGGAGGAAGGCAGTGGAACTCGGTCAGAATCTTCACCATGACGCGAGAGATACTCTTGCATGACAACCGGCCCTCGGGTGAGCGGACTTTACCCCTAGCATCCACGAATGCCTGCAGTCATCAGCGTATAGAAGGGCAAGCACATAAACCGGAGCGATCCTCACGCTTTGCAGGCAGTCTATCAAATGCTCGAGATGAGCAGCGGAGATGCGCAGCGCGGCGGGCCGGGATTCGCGTATGAGGTCATGCGAGAAGGGTAAGTGAACAGTGGATAGCGTGTCAAGACCCTCGTCGTCTAAATCTGCGAATAGCGATCAGTTTGCTGAACCCAGTTAAAAGCACATATACTACCCACCCAACTCGATGATCCGAGTGGAAGTTCTGTTCAGCGCCTTATTGAGGGGTATGCTTGCCGTCTGACTGGCAGGTTCCGCAACTTCTAAGGCTGCTTCCATCGTAACTCGGAGCTGTGACGGCAATTGTAGTAGATCCTCGAAATATAGCTACATGCACTCACGCGATGATCACGAGAAGGTTGCGCCTCCGAAAGCGCCCAGAGAAACTAGCCGCACCCCCAATGCACCCCTTGAGCTTTTGTAGACAATGTAAGGGCCAGTCTCGACGTGCACCGCATATTGCATCCTGCCATAGCCTCGAGTGTCGAAGCACGAGAAAGCTATCGAGCCTGTACACCGTGGGACAAAGCTACGTCAACTCCAGTACAGTGGGTCACCGGTCGTTTAGACGCCAAATCTTGTGCGGCCTCCCGACTCCCTCACACGGTACCGTACCTCCAAAAAACTTGTACCATCAAAGATATATGCCTTGAAATAACCCCCTGAATTTTTTTGAGCTGGTACCCTTCTTTGAAAGAGCTCCAGGAGCTTGGGAAAGCGTGGGAATGGTTTTGACCGTTACTACTCGTTTAGACAGGGTCCCACGGTTACTTTCCCTTGATACCGGATGTTACTGCCGTACTTGGGGGTATTGCGCCGCACCAAGGTGCGCGCCGGATCCGACTCCCAAGCTCTTGTTGTATTGAATGCACCATAAAAACACTAGCATGCCCTGCTAGACATGGAATAGCTCAAGGTGACTGGTGTGATTACCAAGATCCAACGTAAATGCCATTATAGCCTAGTCAGTGCGAGCAAGCTGTTGATTGTGTCCTGTGAATCTGTGAACACACTGAGATTGACAGCTGATCTACCCAAGCTATGTTCGCGCCAAGATTCACAGGGTGTAATTCACCTCACATTTACGCTCCATACATAGTGTAGATCTACTGTCATTCTGCAATGAGAACGACATGTCATTTACCTCACTGCCGCTTCCACTGGGATTTCACCGGAGATACGGGTTCAGCGTGAGCTGACGGCACGGACTGACAGACTCCCCGTTGCCATCACCGGACAACCCGTGCAAGAATGGTGACCCCAGGTTGAAGCCATCGCTGATGACGAAGTGGTCGGTGGGATATTCACTCCGCGCACAACGCCACCTATGGCGTGCAGATTCTGCGGCAACCTCAGAGTCTGAGTCATGCATCATGCCACCGTTGAGATCGTCGTCAGTGCTTTGTCCGTCGTCGCTCTCTTCAGCCTCAGGCTCTGGATCATCATCGACGTTCATGCTCTGAGTCTGACGGCTTGTCGGAGCGTAACTCGAATCCTCGAGATATCTTCATGATGGGCGCCTTCATGTCTCGCCACTTCACTGTCAGTCCAAGACTGGCTGGCGCATACCAGTAACATGCTCGAGAAAGTCTGTGTTGCCCAGAGAGGAGAGAATGAATGGACATCAGAGCAAAGAGTGATATGGGGACAAGCACTGCGTGAATATTTCGAAGCGTGAGAAGATCTGCAGGTCAGCCGGTGGATTTCGGAACTCGGAAAAGGGCGGGTTCACGAATTGAAGTCACAAACCATCACGTTTTGGCAGGGTCACACACTCGGTCACAGTTGAAGATGAGCGAGATGTTAACCAACTCTAGGTAATGTATTGCACATAGTAGCACATACATGTACCTAGTTTACCTGCACCAGTGCTGAAGCGGCGTGTCGGCTGTATAGCAGCTCACGGGGGCCGTGGATGCACTGTGTGCGCCAAGCCGTGCGTATTGACGTGCGGTGCGGCAACCGGTTGTTCCGCTATTGGGACCGCGCCGGAAATATACCTACCTACCTACCTACCGACCTCCGCAAGCTCCGGGGGAGTCGGAAATGTGGGAAACTGGTGGCACTGCCACTCAGTGCAGCCATGAGAAGAATGTAACACCTTCCCTGCAATGAAGAGAAATCCGTTGGACACAGGAACAAGCATAAAGTCACTTTGTATCCCAGAGAGTCACCCAGTCCAGGTTTCATGTCGATAGAGCTAGTTTTCATGGCACAAGTGATGGAGTAAAATTGGTGTCCCACAGCCACAGCCCTGTTCGCGATTTTTCATGTCTGGGTTAGGAGCCCTACTGTTCTAAAACCTACATAAGAATGTCAAGATATACTACCTCCACCCCCATAAAAAGTCTGAGGAGCAACGGAACAGTGACTGCTGAGAAAATGGCCACTGTCTAAAGGAGAGGTGGTGTCTAGAAGACTACTCCAGTGGTCTCACTGGCATGTGACCTCTAGCAAATTCAGGCTCTCTCCCTCGTCGACGTCTGTCCTGGTCCAGCCTGTGTCCGTATCGTCCGCTGCATTGTGGTGTCCTTCCAGTCTCTTCGTTGCGCAAGACTCCGTTCTGGTGGTGCATTGGGACTGCTGGCGCGTGTGGGGGCCGAAAGACACTAGGTGAATATTGCTCCGAAAAATGCGTCGTCACCCTCGTATGATGCTTCGAAAACTTATCTACATTGTCGGATACGAGGCTCACGCCCATACTTGACGAATCAACTTTCTCCTGACTTCACGTTAACCCCATGCTGTCTGTCGTACCCGACTTAAGCTGACCCTTCCTCCTACAGGCAGAACGGCTGTAGCTTCGTTCGGTTCACTAGTACTGCACGTACCCCTTCTCGTCGCATATTACCACACCCTGTGTAGCTTATGTGGAACTGTATATCCAGTTTTGATTACTTTGCACGCGTGTTGACTCCATCCAAGCTCTTTACCCAACATGAACTTCTACTTCGAGGCTGCCAAGACGCTAGATCGTCTGGATGCTAAGCAAGGATCCATAAAGGGGGTCATCGGTTCTTTGCCGGAGAAAGACAGGAAGCGCACGTCTGCTCTCGTCATCGAGACGCTAAAGTGTACGAGGCCAGTTTCCTCGGCGCGCATGCGACTATTGAAGCACCAGTAGACAAGTCGACCCTTGCCGAAGTCATCAAGCAATCAAAACTCCTTACCGAAGAGCGGAAGCTGACTTCTATGAATCTTGCGCTCGTCCTCGTCCACGACCTGTTGCTCGCCAAAGGCATCCAAGCCGGAGACGGCCCCATAAAGCAAGCAGTGCTACGGCACAAGACGCGACTGAACGGCGAGTTTACGAAGCTGAAGATCAAACGGGGCGCCAAATCCAACGCAGACCTCGCACAATCGCATGACGAACGCGCCCGTAAGCCCCCGAACATCTCACACCTCGAGTGAATCATCACGCTGCCGCTCTAGTGCGGATACCTCGATATGTGAGGGTAAACACGCTTTTATGGAGTACGGATGAGGCCGCGAAAGCGTTCGTCTCTAGAGGCTACGTGGACATTGACCCGTTCGAGAATCCGTGAGCCACTCGAATTCGCGAGGCAGACGAATCGCGTTCTGACTCACGCTGCAGAAAGGGCTTCAAGCGCGACGCACACGTACCCGATCTTCTCCTCTTCAACCCGTCTGCACGACTGCAAGACGACGAACTATACAAGTCTGGCAAGATCATCCTCCAAGATAAAGCCTCTTGTTTTCCAGCCTTGGTTCTTGCACCGCCATCTTCTGAGCACGCAAGAGTAATAGATGCAACATCCGCGCCCGGTAACAAGACCTCACACCTGAGCGCGCTCATGAAAGGGAAGGGCAAGGTGAGTCATCCCGGTCGCGCCCGGAGTGTTACCACCTGGATATCCCCGGTTGACGCGCCAACTCCAAGAAGCTGCACGCCTTCGAACGTGATCGCAAGCGATTCTCGACGCTGAAGATGATGCTTTCCAAGGCGTCGTGCCGTAACGTTGAACCGATAAACGACGACTTCCTCTCCGTATCACCAGAGGACCCGCGATATGCGGGAGTAACCCACATGTGAGCCCGCCTTCCTGGTACCCGCACGTCTTTCGCGAGAATCTGCAGATCACGAACCTGATTTCCATTGCCGATCCGCAGTCTCCTCGACCCGTCCTGCAGTGGGTCAGGTATCGTTAATAGGTATGTCTGGCTCCATACCACCATCCATCATCGGGAGTCCGTCCGATACAAACACTGATCAGGATCTCAGGCTGGACCATCTCTTGGAGACCGGCAAGTACATACCGTGTTCTCGCTTCGGACAGAAGTGGCTCATGGAATGTAAGCAGAGGAGGATGACGCAGATGACCGGCAAGAACGTCTCGCGAAGCTCGCGGCTTTCCAGCTCTCCATGATCAAACACGCCATGAAATGTGGGTCGCCTAGCGTTCGTGAACGGAACACCCAAGTTTCATCATATCTCCGTAGTTCCGTCAGCCAAGCGGATCGTGTATTCAACGTGCAGCATGCACGCGACAGAGAACGAGCACGTCGTGCGCGAAGCTCTCCGGAGCGAAGAGGCTGCCAACTCCGGATTTCGGCTTGCTTCCCGCCAGGACGTGCTCCCGCAGTGGCCGAGACGAGGCCTTCCTCAGGAGATGGACGACCCGGGTGCGTTGGTTACTTCAACGACGCCTATCTCAACTCACCAAGGACTGATCACGACAACTCTCATCAGAGGACGCGGACTCTGTTATACGCTGTTCGCCTGGGGAGGATGCCACCAACGGCTTCTTCGTATCATGTTTCGTCAAGGAAACCAAGTCCTCCGGCAAGAAGCGTAGCGCGGAGTCCCTAGAGAACGAGCCATCTGATTCAAAACCAAAGAAGAAAAAGAAGAAACGACTGCCTCAGCCTCGGAGCGGCTGAGCCCCTCATAGATATTGGCACCGTGGTGGATCACGACATGTATTCTCAGCAGATCAGTGGCTATAACAACATACGGGCATAATAGAGAAAGGCTGAATCTGTAATCAAACAACTTGGCAAGTGAATGCATACGCGTTTCTGTCGGAGTCCGTCATGACTGATAGCGGACGCGAGTATCAGTCAACGGTTTACCGTCGACGTGACGACCTAGAGGCGCGACATCTGTCTATCGCAGGTGAGGTGTTTAGCGCAGTTGTCCTTATTAGCGGAACGAGCATCGTCAGAAGTCGGTATAGAGAGGTTAGTGTGTGGGCTGCGCCGCGTATTGGCCCTGGTAGTACTGGGCGTATTGGGCAGCGTAGTCGGTACCGCCTGCCTGAGGTTGCTGATAGTAGTTCTGGTACCCTGCTCCCCATTGCTGCTGAGCATCGCCGCCGTATCCTCCCACGCCGTATCCTCCATAGCCTGCCTGCGGAGGGCGATATCCCTGGTTCTGTTGCGGCGGCGGGACGGTGCTCTGCCAGTTCTCCGGACGGCGCCAGGGAGGAACGTTGGATCCGCCAGCGGTGATGTCGTGCCCGGCGCCTCCGCCTCCCCAGCCAATTCTGGCCACATCCCCTCCCCCACCCGACTTGACGCCCCCTTCACCGAGCTCCGCCATGAGATTTGCGAATTCGGAGTCGAAACCGCCTGCGGGGCCACCTGGTCCTCTGCCCGGACCTCCTGGACCGCCCATGCTTGGTGGCGCGTGCACCGCGTTGGGATCCCTGTTCACTTGACAGTCGCGAGCCATGTGGCCCGCGCTGCCGCAGACTCGGCAGATGATGTTAGCGGTGAAGTTACGCTGCTCGGGACAGTCGTATTTGCGATGGCCGACGTTGCCGCAATTCTGACAGATCTGGTTCTCGTCGTCGCGGAGCGTACCGTTAAGGGCGGCCAGCTCACGTAGCTGGTTCCGCTTGTGATCGTTCTGGCCCTCGGGAGTAGATGCAGCCTGCGGACTAGTCAGTTTCAGCTATGCCAGCGTGGGGCGGAATGCCTTACCGTTTCGATGACCCTGTTGATCATCTTCACGCAGGCTGCCACCTTGCTCTGTTCGTCAGCGGTAACGAGACAGTGGAGATCCTCCTCAGCATCTTCAGCGAATTGCTCGGGTCGAGCTTTACCCTCCTTGACACTGCCTTTGCCTCTGATACTGATCTTGGCTCCGCTCTCGCGCTCCATCTTCTTCAAGCTATTGCCACGAGGTCCGACGAGGAGACCGAAAAAGTTGATCTCCGGGAACTCCTTGACCGGGATGTAGACCTTCTCAGAAGGCCGCTGTGAACGCTTCTGCTGGTGATATTCAACAGGGGGGCGGAAGTTAGGATCGTTCTTGAGAGCTTTCTCGACGAGCCGGACACGTTCGTCCTCGAGCTTTTTACGATAACGAACTTCGCGAGTGTTTGTCCTACGACCATGAGCGTCATAGGTGGGGGGCGGCGAAGGGGAGCTGACGATACGACGCGCGTCAGTAGAAATAAGGCGAAAAGCCATGGAGGACTTGCCGTTCACGCTCAGGGGGGATGAAATCGTTCATGCGTAGCTTGCGGTTGATTTCCTCCAGGCGGAGATGAATAGCATAGTTGTCGAGCTGCGCCTGCGAAACGCCTTGAGCATCAATAGCGGTGGGCAGTCCCGGAAGCTCTGTCTTTTGATCGCCCCAGCGGCTACGACGCTTGCGGGGTGCGTTAGGGTCAACTGAAGGTCATCAGTACGTTAGTATGAGTTAGTCAGTCACTGTATGAGGCGTAAGGAAGCCGTCCGAGGATCAGGTCAATTACGACGAATCTGAACTTGAACCATGTCCTGTGCACGGATAGGACAGGAAAGAGTACGAGACGCTTGTCAGGCGTTGACCACCGGATCTCGTAACGTACCTGGCGTAGAGCTTTTTTCTCGACCTCTGTCATGAACATCTTGGCTTCCAGGAGCCGGACGCGGAGTCGGATAAGCCGAAGGCGATGGCTGGGCAAGCTGAGGCGGCGCCGTCTCTTCCGTCGGCGCAGGACCAAATCGGCGACGACTTCCAAGAGGAACTGCGAGGAAAGATGAGATCCTGATCAAGCCAATGCAATCGACGTAGCTTACTTTCGTTGGTGCCGGTAACTTGTTCTGTTGCGCGCCTCCACATTTTCGACGAGGGGGATGAAGGTGGTCAAGGTCAAGGAGCTTGGGTCGCACGTGGCATCGTCGCGCTTGCTTTGAGTCAGCGGCGAGCGAACCGGTGACCACAGGCACCTTGCCTCCGCCCTCCATCGCTTGCCACTCGCTTCTCGTTTCCAGGAATCGGACGACGTACAAGAATCTATCATACGATAGAAACGACTAATACCGAAACATTCATCCTACATGGCTTCAAAGCGCGGCTCAGAGGCTCCCTCGGACGACTCGATGCGTCTGAAACGTCCCAGGCGAGAGGAGGAGAGCACGAGCTACGTCGATGTCGACGACGACGATGACGCATCCGCACCGCCCACCTCCGTTGTACCTCGTGGAGCTACCATCAACTTCAGCGCCCTCACTCGCAAGCTGGCGGAGCAGCGTCGAGCGCAGCAGTCCGACGAGCATGGAGATGGCTCGTCGCTTAGCAAACACCGCAGGCAACAGAACAAGTTGGTTTCTCACATATTCATGGACCAAGACTTTTCGTGGTTGCACCTCAAACCGGATCACGCTGCGCGCCCGCTGTGGATAAGCCCGGAAGACGGGAGCATCATCCTCGAGGCCTTTTCCCCGATCGCAGAGCAGGCGCAGGACTTCCTCGTAGCTATCAGCGAGCCTGTGAGCAGGTGCGCTCGACCCGCGTTTCCTCGCACGCTGTACGTAGATACCATTGCTCAGGCTTCGGTAGACCGGCCTTTTTGCACGAATACAAAATCACGTCCTACTCTCTATACGCCGCAGTCTCGGTCGGCCTTCAGACGGAGGATATCATCGAAGTCCGTATGATTCTCGCCTTCTTATCAGAGTTTTAGGGGCTGACTTCGACCGGAGGTATTGAACCGATACTCCAAGGTGAGTCGGAGCGGCATGGACACCGGATTGTGTGCCTATATGCGCGTTTTTAGGTCCCTGTCCCCGAATCAATCACCACTTTTATCCGCGAAAGGACGCTTTCCTATGGAAAGGTCAAGCTCGTGTTGAAGCACAACAAATACTACGTCGAATCCAGCCATCCGGACACGCTCCAGTTCCTACTCAAGGATAAAGTCATCCGAGAAGCACGCGTTATTTCTCAGCAGACGGACAACAGCATCAGAGGGAACACGTTCACCACCGCCAAGGCTCCGACCAAGAGCAACCTTATCATCCCGGGCTCGTCGGAGGCCCTCAAGAAGAAGGATGAGATTAGTGGCGGCTCCACATCCGGCGCCGGCGACAACGCGAATGCCACGAATGACGCCGAACTGTTCACTTCGGTAGTCGGCGTTGACGCAGGTGCGTCAACTTTTTGATACCGCATCGTTTCTATTCTCACAGCGACTCTGAACTCCGCAGACGAGATCGATGACGAGGACGACAACGTCCATTCATTCGAGATTGATGATGCGAAGATCGACGTGAGCTGTTTCCTCAGGACCGCCTCAGGGCACCCCTAACACTGCACCGCCAGGATGTGAAGAAGCGATGCAACGAGCTCGAATACCCGATGCTGGAGGAGTACGACTTCCGGAACGACACGATCAACCCCAATCTGGACATCGATCTGAAACCCGCAACCGTCATCAGGCCCTACCAGGAGACGAGCTTATCGAAGATGTTCGGGAACGGGTAAGAGAGAGATCCAAGGTTGGTAAGCTAGACTTGTGGCGCTAATCGCCTTTTTTTGCAGTCGCGCGAGATCCGGGATTATAGTGCTTCCCTGTGGCGCTGGCAAGACCCTCGTGGGCATCACTGCGGCCTGTACGATCAAGAAATCGTGTTTCGTACTCTGCACATCCTCGTGAGTGCCACGCCAAACAGCGAATCTGCGTTTTCATCATCGTTTTGCAGAGTATCGGTGATGCAGTGGAAGCAGCAGTTCATGCAGTGGTCCAACATCACCGATCGACAGATTGCCGTCTTCACCGCTGATCAGAAGGAGAAGGTTGGTATATTGCATCCGTCATCCGTAATGACTTCCCACTAAGCTATTATCTCCATCGTAGTTCGCGGGCGAGAGCGGGATTGTCATTTCGACGTATTCAATGGTGGCGAATACGCACAATAGGTCCCACGACGCTAAGAAGATGATGGACTTCCTGACTTCTCGTGAATGGGGTTTCATTCTCCTGGACGAGGTGCACGTCGTTCCCGCGGCCATGTTCCGTAGGGTGGTCACTACCATAAAAGCCCACGCGAAGCTGGGCTTGACGGGTTTGTCCTACCCCATAGGGGGAAATCGAATTTGTCTTGTTGATGAAAATGCTGATGACGCGCGATGATCTGCAGCGACGCTTGTTCGGGAAGATGACAAGATCGCTGACCTGAACTATATGATTGGGCCCAAGCTCTACGAAGCCAACTGGATGGATCTTGCGGCGAAGGGCCATATTGCAAATGTCCAGGTACGGCCCCGGCTTCTCGCCTTCCCTTTTTAGGTCATTCGTTCGCAAGGATCGTCGTTTTTTTTTTGCTGACATATCCTTCGTTTCGCGTTGTTGTTATTGATCATTTCAAAGTGCGCGGAAGTGTGGTGTCCTATGACGCCAGAGTTCTATCGGGAGTACTTGCGCGAGCAGTCGCGGAAGCGCATGCTTCTCTACTGCATGAACCCGAAGAAGTTTCAGGCGTGCCAGTTCCTGATCAAGTACCACGAGGACCGAGGCGACAAGATTATCGTGTTCTCAGACAATGTGTACGCGCTCGAGGTGCGCGTCTTGGCCCTTTGTCCCCTCGTTACGAGTGGCGGTCTGGGCACTCACGCCGAGCGGACTCTAGGCATATGCAAAGAAGCTCGGGAAGCTCTATATCCACGGTGGAACGGGCCAGGTCGAGCGCATGAGAATCTTGCAGTACTTCCAACATAGCCCGGCGGTCAACACGATATTCTTGTCCAAGGTTGGGTGCTCCGTCTGGCTTCTCGACTCCCACGCGCTCACACGGGGGCGTGTTCCTGCCCAGGTCGGGGATACTTCGATCGACCTGCCCGAGGCCACATGCCTCATCCAAATCTCTTCGCACTTTGGGTCGCGTCGACAGGAGGCGCAACGGCTGGGTGCGTGCATCGTCTCTTTGGCCGCCGGACTAATCTCCGCCGCGGGCGCTGATGACCGGCTTGATCCATATACGCGCATGTTCATTGACGCAGGCCGCATTCTCCGCGCAAAACGTCGAAACGACGAAGGCTTCAACGCGTTTTTCTACTCGCTCGTGTCAAAGGACACGCAGGAGATGTTCTACAGCACGAAGCGGCAGCAGTTCTTGATCGATCAAGGGTACTCGTTCAAGGTCATCACCCATCTCGACGGGCTCGAGGACCAGCCCGACCTCGTGTACAAGTCGCGGGACGAGCAGATCGAGCTCCTGTCGTCCGTCCTGCTGGCGAACGAGAGCGAGGCCGATCTCGGGTCGGATATCCGGGCGGGAGAAGGCGACCTGGCGGGCACGGTGACGTCGAAGGACTTTGGGGTGCCGACCAAGTCCCGCGCGGCGGCGGCGGCGGCGCCGTACAGGACGTCCGGATCTTTGACGGCGCTGAGCGGCGGGCAGCACATGTCGTACATCGAGCAGAACAAGAGCGCGAACAAGAAGCTGGCGAGGGAGGCGGCGCCGCGGAGCAAACTGTTTGCGAAACGGGAGAAGGACCGGGCGGCGGCGCGGAAGGCTGCTCGGGGATGATCATGATATACGTGCTGCGGGTTTGTGAGGCGATCGCAGGCGGGGGGTTGGGGGGGTGGTGCTCCGGGCGACCGGCCGTGTATCGCAGGTAGACCAACATGTCGTGCAATTCATTCTGTGTGCGCGTGGGTACGGTGGCCCCCGCTCCGATGGGTTCTTCGCGCGTCCGGGGGGTGCGGAGATGCGCGCGACGGTTGTCAGCGACGGAGGACGAGATCACTGCGCGGCGGGGGCAGTGCAGGGGGGCCATGACTGTGCTGCTTGCGGCGTTTCACACCAGATCAATCGGAATATGAGCTCTTTGCAGCAGCCTTGACGACCGCGGTCAGAGCGAGAGGCGGGTCGTGCTTACGTCCGGTCTTCCCGATCGTCCCCTCGCGGAGGTTCCGTGTTCGACTGGCTGTGAGCCCCGCCCGTAAAAGTCAATCCCGGCCTCGCTCGGGTCGCTGTCTTATGTTCGCCGACCTGGGCCGTCTTCCTCTCCCAATCGCCTCCCGTCCATTTCCATCTCTCTTCTCATCCGCACTATCATGTCCTCCAAGCGCGGCCGGAAACGCAACGATAACCTCCCGCCGAATCGTGCACGCGATGTCCAGCGCGCCTTTCGCGCCCGCCGTGCCGCGCACCTTCAGGTTCGTCGAGCACCTCCCTTGATCTCGTAGGCGCCCGGGGTGGCGCGATCACTGCTCACGACGTCTCTGCAGGCGATGGAAGAGCGCGTCGCAGAGCTCGAAGAAGAGAATGACCGATTACGCGCCGCGCTCAACCTGCCGCCCGCCAACCGCCCGCCGCTGGGCAAAGGCCCGACGGGCAAAGACAAGCCCAAGTCGTACGTGTCCTCGCCGATAGACGCATCGGGGAGCGGCAGCAGCAGCCAGACGATGACCGGCTGCGAGCGCCCCGGGCCCAGTCGCGCCACCTCCTCTGCGGAGGACTCTGCGCCGCCGACGCGCGGCAACTCGCTCTCGCCCTCCGCGCCGCCGCCTGCGCTGCGCACGTCCCCGTCGTCCTGGGACGCGATGGTCGCCGCGAGCAGCGCCGAAAACGGGACCGAATCGCACGCCTCCCCGGCCTCGACCGCGTTCTCGCACCCCTCCCCAGCGACATCCTCCTTCGCGCACATCCCCCCGCCCATGTCGCCCGCCTCCTTCGCGCACGGCAGCGCCGGACCCTCGACGGCGTCCAGCCAACCCTATACTCCCACCGGGCAATATTCTCTCCCGCCTATCGGCGGCTCGTCTTTACCGCCATCCAGCCAGGCGGGATATTCTTACTCGGCGCCAGCGCCATCGTCCTCACGACAGGCGCACGCTGGGAACGCCTACCTACTCTCCTCAAATCAGCACGTACCGCCAGCCGCAGCAGACCGGCAGATCGCCCAAGCGAGCTACGGCAGTTCGACCTCCTCCTACATGCTCCGCGACGTCCGGGACGACGGCTACAACCCCTATTCCTACGCCTCCCCCGGGGGACCGCCGCCCCACGAACTCAAACCGCTCCCGCCGTCCGCCTCGGACACGCCCTCCTCCTCCTCCTCGCTGCACAACGCGGGCGTGCACCACCACCACCACCCGCAGCACGCGCATCACCGCGCACCGCGCGATCCGCCGCCGTCAGGGGCGATGCCTTACGCGCCGCGCCGCTCGATCACGGAGCCCTCCGGCTTTCGCTCGCTCGGGACGCACTTCCCGCACCTCCCCCACCCGCAGGCGCAGCTCGTCTCGCACGGCGCCGGCGTCCGGTTACCGACGCCTCCGCGCCCGCCCGAGAGTTGATCGCGCGACGCGCGCGTACACGCACACACGGGGGGCTCGAGAAGTCGAGGGCACGGCTGCCGGCCACTCTGAGGGGCATGTGACCCGTCAGAGGCTGACGTACTCTCTTTACTTTGGGAGCTTTTTTTTTGGGTTGGGGCAGAGCTGTTTGTTGATGGTGATCCGCCTCCGGCGTGCCCCTCCCCTCCTTCGTCACACGTCTGGACGTTCTTGACTTTTTTTCTTCGATCTTCCCTTCGTTCTCGGTCTCACCCCCCATGTGTTCTCTCCTCTTGCGCTGTATCCCTACTGCTCGATGAAATCCGACCGCAATGGCTCCCACTCGCATCGCATCGACTATCTTATCACGCGGACGGTGCTCCCCTGCGCCCCGTCGTCGTCTTTTATTATTGTAGTTACTCGCACGCCGCACGCTCGAGATGAACCGTGCCTATCTATGTAGCTGTTTTAAAGCACCGGCGTAATTGATCCCCTGTTTGATATGCCCTCTCCGGTGCAACGCCGCGCCGTGGACAGTGATGACGACGAAGACGACCGGAGAATAAACAACCGTGCAGCTGCTCCGCCTGCAGATCAGAGCAAGCCCAGCCGAGGGCGCCCGTGTCAGTTGCGCCGGTGCGCCGTTTGCTTGCGTCGGGCGTCGGCCAGGCACGTCCGATCAGGCACCGCCACCGAGGACGCCGCACGTTGTTTCGGCCCTCCTTCGGGATTCGCCGCCTTTTTTCCGAATTTGGCGATCATTATCAATGTCGTTTTCCGGGGTGAAAGGGGGGTTTGTTGGTTCCCTGTGCGAGGTGCAACGAACAACGGGCTTCCTGATCTTTCCTCCTTCCCGCTCGACCGTTGTTCGCCAACAAGCGGAGGGGGGGGGGGAGAGGGGGCTAGAACCTGTCTGACTCACAAGAGCAGCTTACCAGGGACGGGAACGATGCGATGTCGCGTCTTGCACAGATCTGGGGATATCGAAGCCGCCGACGCCTCGCTAACCGTTGCGAGTGCCATCGGCAAAGGAAGCTGCGAGAAGCGGATGCCAACGCGTTGCTTTCTGGCTGGGCCTCACACATGCAATCATCGGGGTTTAGGTGGGGGGAGGGGTATCATGCAGAGCACTCCGTCCGGCAAATATCTATATACACGCGTTCGGGCTATAGCTGCGCGTGCGCGACGCGCATTTGGAATCAGGAGAGGGAGGCTGTTTGCCGCCCTTCAGATCATGACGTCAGCTTTCTTCCCATCGTCGCGCTTCCGAGGCAGGACGCTTCATAATCGACACCAGTCGACGCAGGCGTCCGGTCCGTATTTGGCTTCGAGCCAGTCGTTGGCTTTCCTGAAGTGCCCGTTGCCGAGGAAACCCTTGTGGGCGCTTAACGGCGACGGGTGCTGGTGCGCGCGCAGAGAGAGAGAGTGGTATCAGCGGAACAATGAAGGAAACGAGAAACGCAAAGGCAAAAAAATGGAAGGAGAGTACAGCGAATGAATGGACGGCTGGCAAAAAATCCAGATTGATGGACCGCCGACGAGTGTGTGACGACGACGCGGGCGCCGAGGCTTGGCGCACGGCGTTCTCTTGGGCATAGCATCGCAGCATGGCACCCCCCTCGCTCCCGCTCGGAGAGAAGCGAGGGAGGGAGGGGATGCCACCACGACGGGAAGCGGCGAACGGGGATGGGCTCGATCGAAGGACTCACCGCGCTCTTCAGAATGAGATGCTTCGACTATTACACGCGAGACGGCGGCGCGACGATGGGAAAGACAAAAAAAAAAGGGCGGGGATCATCAGCGATGGTACCATTGATGTAAAACAAAATATGTCCGTCTCCCCCGTTCCCCGCTCCGAATGCGGGAGACGGAGAGACGAAGTCGGTCGGGGGATCCAGGGTCGCCGTTGAGCCTTGGCAACTCGCGATGTACGGACGCCTCATCTCCCCAGGTACCGATATGCAAGAAGACACAAGAATGAAGGAAGACGGGGGCGGAGCATGTGTGCTGACCTTGTTGAGTTTCTCTGTACGCTTCGCGGCCCAGGCGCCCCAGCAGAGGAAGACGACGCCGCGGCCCGTGCCGGTCTTCGCGCCCAGGTTGGCACCGCCGTGTTTGTCGACGGCGTCGACGACTTTGTCCGTGAAGGATTCCCAGCCTTGTTTGCCGTGCGAGCCGGCTTTGCCCGGGCGGACGGTGAGGAAGGTGTTGAGGAGGAGGACGCCTTGGTCGGCCCAGGAGGTCAGGTCACTGTAGCGGTCGGATGGGTATCACGGAGATCGGGAAGCGGGGGCGGGGCGGTGGGCTCGCTTACCCGTGCCTCGGCGGAGTGAAGGAGGGATATTCGGATTTGATTTCGGCGTAGATCTGCGAAGGGCGTGCCCGTCAGCCGGAGACCGGTGGATCATCCGAAACGTTGAACACCGTACGTTCTTGAGAGACGGCGGCACCGCGACGCCGGGTAGGACTGAGAAACAGAGGCCTGCGACGAGGCGGATTTAGAAGGACGGGCGGAGCGGGGCGGTCGAAGTAATCAATACGGTACGAACCATGCGCTTGACCAGGACCGTGATACGGATCTGAGAGAGCGAAACAGCCATCGTCAACAAACGGTCTAGAAGACACGAACGCATGTGCGCAGTACGCGTGCATGTTTGAGTGGGTCGATGAGGGCACACCTTGGCCAATAATGACTACCTTCACCTTGCCTAGAGGCGTGTGCGTGGACCAGGAATAGATTTGTCGCGCTGCAGAGGTTCCGGAAGGGGGACGAAATGATAAGTGAACAGAAATAAATCGTTGGCGCGGCGCGCGTGGCGCAGAGCGAAAGAGATCGCGACGCACGCGGAGGGTAGATCTGGCAATTCGCGTCGAGGCCTGTCAAACCTTCCGCGAGCAGGAAACGTTTGAGGGCGAGAAAGTATGGCTTCCTGATCTCGTCCTTGAGGACTTTCAGCCTGTGGGGTGCGTGTTCGCGCATCAGTGTCGTGGATGCAGCGCTCGGAGGGGGGGGGGTCTGCACCCGGTCCGCGTGCGGAATGGGTGGACTTTGAGCGGAACTCACCAGCTCTTGCCCATAGTGACGTACTCGAGCTCGAGCAGCTGCTTCTCTTCCTCGCTGAGCGAGGCCTCGAATTCGGATTGCGAGAACGGGATAGAGTTCAGGGTCTAGGAGAACGATCGAGTTCAATACGGAGAGGTTTCAACGTTCACGCTATCAGAAGATGAGCACGAGATACACATACCTTACCACCCCCGGCGGATGTGGACACGAGAGACGTGCTGGAACCTTCTGAAGCCAGCTTTGTCTTCTTCGGAGCAGGTCCGACACTCGAAGACGCGCTTTTCCCGCCCATCATGTCAAGCAGCGTGCGCTGGCGCTTGACGCCGCCTCCAGAGGTGGACGGCGCAGGAGCCTCCTTGCTTTGAACCTTCATGCTGCTCTCTGACTGATCCTGGGACGCGGCCGGTGACGAGGGAGCACTAGAGGTAGCAGCAGTCACGTCGGCGTCGGCGCCTTTGGTCGCCTTCGCGGGTTCAATATCCTCCAGATATACTGTCTCCTCCACGTCTGCCATGACGACGACAAACAACACGTAGAATGTAAGTAACCAAAGTCGAAGAAAAGCGCGACGAGTCGCGTCGGGCAAGTCGCGTGGCGCGTGCCAAATTTAACCTCGCGTTGCATTTACGTAACCGACCGCTTTGAGCGACATCATCGCCAGCGAGGTGGGACGAACCGAGAGGAGGTCAGAAGAAATCACTCTTCTTCGCCTCCAACACGGTTTCTCGCTACTTATTGACACTGGCGCGCTCTCGGTCTTCGCCATCGCCGCCGCCCACGGCGACCAAGAGTACCTCGCGTACGCTAGCACGCTCGTCGGATGCGGTGCGCAAGCGGCGACGTGTCGGTGCCGTAGCGCCGGTACAGTCGGAGACTGCTGTTAACGAATCGCCTAGCGTCGGCTGGAGTACGAGTTATCAAGCGGGGTCTTCCAGGTGCCGTGAACATTCACTGTCGATATCACATCCATGCGGGCTAACGTGCATTGCCAGTTCTGCATCTTCGAACGGAGGCTCCGATACTGAGACAGACAGTGAGGGCCCGTTCGATCGCGGTCGCGCATATGACCACAGTCCCGTGCGGACATCGCACAACGGCGCCCCCGCCAAGCGGTCGTTTCTGGAATCCAGCCCCCACCCTCTACGCAGGGCATCGTCGGACGAGGGCCGTGCGCCCCGTCGGGGATCGTTCACCCGCTCGAGGTCGCCTGTAGTGAGGATAGGCAACGGCACCAGGCCTTCGCGCCCGCAGAGAACCCCGTCTTCGTCGATCATCGCGCGGCACAAGGCAACAAGGGTCAGATACATCTTACCCGCGACGCTCGATTTGCCGGTCTTGTCCTGGCGGGCAAAGTCGAAGGTGTCCGTCGACGCGAGGAGCTCGGCTGAAAGCACCTTGCTGCTCTGCTCCCTTCTGTATGCTGCTTGGCAGATTTCCCAATTCGAGCGAGGCGCTGCCGATGCATGGCTTGTCACAGGTCGGTCATGGTTGGCAAATGCGCATATAGGCTGACGATCCTCCCTAGAACTGCTCGGACTCTTCGCCATCACAGTTGTCTATCTGATATGGACTCGCTGTATCATCACGAGCACCCTCGTATACCCGCCACCACCACCTCAACCCCCTGCTCGGCCGCAATCGCCTCGCGTGCCCGATTTCCGCGAAAGCAGACGCGGCAACTCGCTCCCGATACAACTTCCTGTGGTCCGTCAAGAGTTCTTCGGCTTCATCTGGATGTCGGTACCCAAAAACTATAGGTGGGTTCAATATCCGGTTCCGTGAGTTACATGCGTGTTTACGGCACGCAGAGCGTCCTCCGACGATGGTATCCTTTCCGCCCTCCTCATCGGGCCTTTGCTTGCCTCGGGCATACTCTGCAACACCTTGCGTCTCCGAGCCCGACATGGGCCCTCATATAACCCTGTACCCCCCGCGTGGCGCATCGAGCCCCCTGCCGTTCTGGCTTCCTCCACGGGCGCTCACTCATACACGGCCCTAGAAGCGCTTGTCGCGTCCGGACGCAACCTCGTCGACCTCTCAACGCTCCTCGCCGCGATCCTGCTGACGCATGTATGCGCATCGTGGTGGGCCGAGGAGTGGTACCGTCGCAGGACAGCGCTTGCCGAGGGTGAGCGTGGGACGGTCCCTCGCAAGGAAACGAAGAAGGCCGGTTTGTATATTGCGTTTGCTCTCGCGGTTTCTATCGGGATGCTCGTTCTGCAGGCAGTCATGCCGCTGGCGGGGCTCGGCTTGTGGCAAAGTGAGCCCGTCGTTTTTCCTCGTGGCGTATGGTGACTGACTCGTGGCACCGTCAGATCTTAGCTATGTGGACGTCTTGTTCAGCTCGGTGTTCTTCCAGGCGACCTTGTACGTCGCGATACGTCTTGCGCATCAGGGATTCACCCTCGGCGAGCTGGGACTGTTCGCGACTGGGGCCACGATTCTTTTCATGGAGCTCACGAACCTAACAATCGCCAAGGTAGACATTACCCACATCGTTGCTCGTTGCACACTAACTCACTGTCTGCAAAAGATCTGGCCTGGGACGACGCTCTTCATCAAGACATATCGAGCGCCGACCCCGCTGCTGATCTACCAGCTGGCTCTTCTCCCGGGCTCGCTGCTTACGGGCTTCCTTCTCTCGCCCATCCTCGTCCTCTCGCGCCGCCTCGCACGCCAGCCCGCGAAGCGCCTCCGCCAGGGCGCCCCCGCACACCTCAAGCAGCGGCGGCTGGTCGCGCTGGCGTTCTATGCCGGCGCGGTGCTCATCATCGGTGGCGTTATCGGTATCTGGACGCAGTGGTGTATGGGCGGACGAAACCCGTGGACGTGGGCCGTGTTCTGGGTGCTCAAGGGGCGAAGAAAGTGGAGCCGGCCGGCGCTGCTGACCTACTGGGGCCTGCTCGGGATCATCAGCGTCGCAGGCTGGACGCGGCAGCTCGCACGCTCGCGGCGGTATCGCCCGATGAGCACGAATCAGGGCCAGGCGCCAGGGCCGGGCGAGGCCACGTCCTCTTTGACGGGATCGATGTTTACGGAGAGGGAAGACGTCGCGAAGGCGTCGTCTCCGGACACGTCTGTGCCGTCGACGCCGCCCACTGGCGGATCGTTGTCGCTCACGCTGCCCAACTTGTCCAACTTGCCCAATCTTCCGAACCTGCCCAACGGGACGGGCATGAGTCAGGCGGCGACGGAACTCCTGGACGCGGCGGACAAACGTGTGCCGACGCTATCGCTGAATGCGCGTAGGAAGTTCTTCCATGCGCTGGCTGTGGCGATGTTTCTGCCTGGACTGGCGATCGACGTAGGTGTCTGATCGCGTATCCCTCTCTCTCCCGTGTTTCGTTGCCGTGGTGGTGAAAGAAGCGAGCTGAAATCAATACGTCTTGTAGCCGGCCTTCACTCATCTCTCGTTCTCGGCGGCCTTTGCATTGTTCACGTTCGCGGAGTACGTGCGCTATTTCGCGCTGTATCCACTCGGCGCGGCGGTACATGTGTTCCTGAACGAGTTCCTGGACGACAAGGACGCCGGTACCGCGATCCTCAGCCATTTCTACCTCCTCACGGGCTGCGCGGGCAGCCTGTGGTTTGAGCCGTGAGTCGTCCATATATTACGTCATGGGTTCCCTGGAGCCCGCATTCCTATTCAGCGCCAGACATCGTGTCTTTGTGTTCAGGCTTTCTGGCGTGGTCGCAGAAGTTTTCTGAGCCCGTCTCTGATTTCCATCCACCTGGTCGGTTGCTCCGACTCCCTTTCTGGAGGTTTGGATTCACTGGAGCAACCGCATCATGCATGCTTGGTTTCGAATGGGCGCCCTCCTGCCATGCGTCTCCGAGCAACCAACTCTCGGATCGCGAGAAGCGCCGTGCTGCGCTGCGAGCATCCGCACTTTATTCCGCCGGATGGTGGGCGATTTCCCAGATTTGCCCGTGGGCTGTTTATCCCTTGATCGCCGGGGGTGTGCGGGCGCTGGTGGGTTGCCGTGGGCGCGATCACGAGCGTGTGGTTCTTCTGTCTTCGTGTGGTCGCACATCTTCTCGTACTGCACCCCCTCCGTGGAAAGTCGTCCGTTCCATTTTGTGTGTTTCCCTCATTGATCATCGATCCCGCGAATTCGGTTTGTTCGACTGTTTTAACACCCACCGGTACTGACGCGCGACTCCCTCCTTTGGACCAGGTCGTCGCAACTTCTTCAGTACACCGGTGTACTGGCACTGGGGGTGGGAGATGCCGTGGTGCGTCTAGAACCATCATGCGTTTCGAATGTGCGCGCTGACTGGGGTCTGCACCATTCGTATTGATTTCAACTGCGGATCCGGTGGCGGCGGCTAGGCCTCGATTGTGGGTAAACGCATTGGAAGGATCCGGTGGTCCCCGACGACGCCGAAGACGCTCGAAGGCAGTACGGCCTTCGTGTTGAGCGTCGTCAGTTCCGCCTGGTTGCTGAGGGTTGCCGGAGTCGCGGAAGCGTTCTCGGTCAGTAACGTTCCTGACTCGACCATCATCGCTGCCCGATCGTTCGTCGATACTGACTCGTTTCGCCACCAGACTTGGCGGTACTCGGGCGTGGCGGTCCTAGCTTCGCTTCTGGAGGCGCTCAGTGTGCAAAACGACAACCTGACGTTACCGCTGTACATGTGGAGTATGTTGGCATTGACGGATGTTGTATCGTAATCAAAGCCGCCAAACCCCAACGAGCGGTACTTCAAATGATTTCCTCCTTGCTCACTCCCAGGGCAGAGTTCACCCGTACAATCCTGGAGCGATCATACGTGGAATTTAGCCGCGCAATCCTGTGGATTCGACGATGATTCATGTCCAAATCGCAAGGGCTGCTCCAGGGACCAAAACTTCGACTCTTCGCACTTCCTGAGTCGAAAAGTGTGGCTGCTATCGCGCGAGTACTTGCCTTTGTTTCAATCTTCCAGTTTACGCGATTGCCCTTGAGTGCTGGCTCAACCAGTCATATCCAGCCCTCAATACCATCCGATATCGTGCATGGGTACAAGTGGCTACTCAGCTTCGACTCGGAGACCGGGCTCTCCAATTATATACTGGGCTTGACCTTCCTCCAGCACCTCTCGAGGCGGTCATCTCCAGCGCAGGTCAGTCGAAACGGGTCAACGACAAAGAGACGCCGATTTCCAGTTCCCGTCAAGTCACGCCTTCAGTCATGTTTGTAGCCCTGGGCGCGCGGTTCCCTCGACGGTGCTGTTCTATGGTCACTCGTACCCCGTTTAACCCCAAACTCAACGTGGACATCTCTAGCGATGTCGAAACACGCGCCGCGGTCTGTCTGGATAACGGGGCTCACCAAGTCTATGGGTGTTGGCAAAGAAGCATCTTCGGATGCTTTCGACAATCTGGACCGCGTCAGGGATCTCGAGCTCTAATTCGACTACGGAGGACAGTTGGCCGAATCGTTGAAGAATCTCTCTCGCGTCCTGCGCCGCTTCTCGTGAAACGCAACATAGCCGGATCGTGTCGCCGTATTGGGCTTGTTTGCCCTCAGGTTGCGTGTCTTGGGAGTCTGTGCCACGCAGTTCAAATGGCAAACGCCACACTGTCCCTGAGATGTCAAAGGACTTCGGACATGCTTTGACCTCACTTATTTGTATGGTGATTGTTCTCCTCTTGGAAGAGAGCCCAGACGGACCGCGTCTTGGGGATTCAGTACACGACTCTCGACTGCAGCCTCGAGAACTTCAAGGGCTACGGGGTGATGAGCCCCGCCGGATCCGGCAGTACACCACCGTTGAGCACGGCGTCCAATCTGGGGTCAGCGAAGGCAATTGCAATATGTCTTCCCTTGATATATGCTACAAACATCGCTATTCCGAGATATTCTCGGCCTTTCGCGTTGTATTATGCCTGTCAAGAGATGTGTATTTGCAGACACTGCGGACACCTACAATATCCTCTCCCAGCAGCTGCGCTGATATCACTGTGTCAAGGCGAGGTACCAATCACGAATAGGAAGTAAAACTGGAGGAGGACCCCGATGTCGATCCACGACGAAACTCGGGCTGAAATTGAAAATGTAGGCATACGCGGGTCATATCTTCGAATGAGCCCGGAGGTACGCCCCAGGACATCTCCTGCCCTACGAATTGTGACTCTATCCGAGAACCCCAGAGGTTCAGGTAGTGTGCCTCGAGAATGCGATGCACAACAGGGAGGGTGGGCTTAGGCGCAAGGTGATGATGGCGCGCCGTGAAGCGAACGAACTTTGGCCAGTCCACATCAGCATGCCATACAAAGCCCTTCGTGCGTAAGTCATCGGGCCTTGATTCCCGAAGAGCACACAACTCCGCTATGAGTGAGGCGTGTAGCACTCGCATGTATTTCCCCATAGCCGCTTCAATGTTACGCAGTGATCTGGAGCAGATATCGGGAACAGTTATGATTCTGAGCCCCCAGACAACGTCCGACAGGGACCAGAATAGTTGCTTCCGTGTAATGTCCCGTTGAGACACGTCGAAGTCCCCAAGAGTACTGATGAAGTCAAGGCAGCTTTCGAAAGCCTCAGGGGAACAATCTGTTCACTCAGATGTTAGCTCCACATGACCGTAACGTAATGAGTGACATGGATTGACCTGGATGAAGGTGCGTTTCTGCGTCCAACATCATAAACCGAAGTACGCAGTGTCCCGAAGCACCCGAGGGCCAAGTGAGGCGATCGACATTGACGAGGACTCGGACTAACATTGCCATATATTCGCCGACGAGTTCGCGCTGGGAATCGCAGAGGATCCGCATCATGCACAGGGAACTGACATGCAAATAGGACATATTCTCCTTCGTGAAAGGAGGCGAATTATTAGGAAAGAGTCCTGGTGAGCTGTCGTGTTTGATACCTGACTCGATCGACACAGCCAGAAGTTTGAATATCAGATACTGCTGTGTGTCGTTGAGACCGCCGAGGGCGTTGCGTAGAATATCCAGCCGGACATCTTGTAGATCAATGTGAAACTGCGCATCCTCCGTTGGGGACCTCGTAGTTTCAGCCACTTCTCGAAGGAGATCCAAAGCGGGGACAGAGCTGTTGCACGGAAGGTCAAGGAACGTTGACATGGCTATCCAATAGCCACATAAGTATTTCGCTGGGGTGTATGGCCATAAACCGAGGCGGCTCATACTATTCCCGAGCTTCAGCGACTCGCGAGTCCGAAGGCGCGGGCCTGGAATATCGGAGCTGCATTTAGCTATCGTATCTTTATCCAACTCCTCGTGCGATGCTATCGAGAGCAACGAGAAGCATTGCTTCTCTGCAAAATGTATTGGGCCTCGACCAAAGCTCGGAAGGGCCAAGTCCCTGTGACTCCATCCGACAAGCGGATAGATATCCGGGTGCATGTGAGAGTGACGATACAAGAAATCCTCGATATTGCTGAGGAAGTTGGGCCAGCGCACTTTGTAAAGGATTGCCATGGCCTTGCGAACACCGAGAACACGTATGGCGGACAAAGTCACCCATCCGAACGGCGTCTTGTATGGGCACGAGTTAACGAAGATAGGAAGAATGACTACGAAGGCCGCAGAGCACACGACGAAGCCTGCAGCGAATGAGACGAGCGACGCAACTGTTCTGTTCATTTGCCACAGAAGAACGACAAGCCCTGCAACAAAGAGCAGCGCCGACATCTGTAGCAGACCCGGAACTAGGGTTACAATGGAAGGAACATGCCATCGCTGGAGAGCCTCAAATCGGTATCTTCGTAGCTGTATTGCGTGCTGTATCGGAGAGATGGATGTCCAGAGAATGTACTCGCGTAGCCATTGCTTGACGAATAGTCCAAGAAGAGCCGACCCGAGGGAGAGAATGAGACTCAGGAACCATAGACTGTTCACAGCGATAAGGTGCGGCGGCGAGTGAAACGATTGGGCCAAAGCCGCGGAAGGCAAAGAAGCATGACCTTGAGAAATACTATGTAGCTGCTGGGAGATATCGGCAAGTAGCTGTGCCGATAGTGCGCCGGAATTTGGCTGCAGTTCTTTGTAAATATCCACGATGAAGGCAGTGAGTACCGCGGAGAAAAGTCCCGCCTGTCACAGTCCAGATAAACAAATGGAAAATCCCAAGCGTATGAGACTATGAGCTCACAAAGATGAGGAGACTATCGATGTCTCCCGAATATCCCTCAATCATGTCCTTGTCGTGCCGTTGAAGTCTTTTGTATACATAGGCCCAGCCCGAATCGCTTGACGCTGCATTGAAGTTTGGTAGCTGACCCAGAGACAAATGAGTCCGTGATAAGACTATGAGGGAAACCATTTCGTACATTCGGCTCTTTCTCGTCCATGTGAATATTCGATGTGCCTGTGTCTGAATCGGTTTCCGCTGTTAGCGTGGCATACGGACGCGGAGGCTGATCAGTTAGATAAGGGAGCGGTTACATAAGTAAATAAAAGCGCTCCACCAAAAACGTAGATTGAAGACGGACCTCTCTCCATTCCTTCCAGCGTCTGTAATCTTCGTTGTGTTCCTCTCGTATTGTATCAGACTTTGTCTGTTCGTAAGGTGTTCTCAGCGTGAGCTTCAGGGCACGTATGTATGTCATCACCATCACCTGTTCGGGGCGGCCATGCGGCTGTGTAGGTCGGACTTGCGGCATAATATTATCAAGAGGTACTGCTGGGATGAGAGTCAGGGAATGGTTCAACTGTTACACGTGTACGGCACCTTTTTGCATGGTGTTAAATAGAACGCTCCTTGATGTCCAAATGTTTGATACAGAACGTCGCGTGAGGTTTCGTCAATGGGGGTTGTCGACGCACATGCAGTGTGGGCCATGTCAATTCTTATGATGCAGCAAATCCTCTGTACCCACGGGCGCTGATGTATTACGAGAATGGGCGGCTGCGCGCCGTAACTTCCTGATCCATATCGAGGAAACTGGAAGATCCATGTGTAAGATGATCGCGAACCTAGAGTACTAACGTCAAAGCGATACGAGCGCGAGGAGATGTAAACGCAGCTCGTGTCTGTGCAGTGTCTGTGACTTGTTCTGTAGAGGGGAGACCTGGACAACGCATAACAGATGGGCACATCATCCTAAATCCGGAGCAGGAGGCTGGATTACATTGCCATGGTACCTGAGCACAGCGCCTCATTCGTGATGTGAGTCATTGTCAACCGGACAGCCCCTCAGAGATGCAAAGGGACGTCTCCGGTGGTACCGGTACAATTGGGGTATGCATTGACAGACTCATACGTTTGGAGGATAGGGATGGATATCCGATTGCTACTATAAGCAATCGTAGTGGCGCTCCCGCCAATCGATATGATCGCATTGCTTGCAGCTGCGCCTGCCTCGGATTGTAGTACAGAACCTGCAGACCTGGACAGACTGTTACTTCATTTCAATATCAGAAAAAGGCGAAGGAAAGAGCTCACCATGTAATCGGCCCAGTGCGTTTAGCGTATGAGCGACGGATGTCTAAGACGAGAGACGCGCGGCGTAGTTCAGTCCTCGAGGTGACGTCAGAACAAGCTCAAGCGCCCGGATGACCTCTCGTTTCCTCGCTTATCAGCATCACCGGGCTCAGCGTCAGGACTGGCATGGGAGAACGACACGGGCATAGTCAGCCTCAGATACTCGTAGGATTTGGTAGGTCACGGTGCTTAGCAACACCAGCGCAGCGCATGGATATGCATGTAGGACTAAGTGAGCATGCTGTCGTGCTATATATGCTCTCTTGCTTTCGTGCATACTGTCGATACCACGAGATCAATTCCATGAACGAGTTTCAAACGGGCTCAACCTCTCTATCCACCGTCCACCAACGTCCCGATATTCGTGTCCTCCTTCAGACGATGACCCTGCGCCGCCCGCGCCGCCCACCTCTAGATTTCGGTCGCTACCGTGTTTGCCCTCTGCCTGCGTCACAACGTTATCCTTCGCTCCATCCTGTTCGCGACCACTGTCCTGGCGTTGGACGTGATACGCCAGTGGATCTTGGCTCGACCTAGAATCTGGGTCGTGGGCTGGGATTCTATCCGATGTATCCTCCGCATCCTGTCTGTCTGACGCAGGCAGTGTCGGCGCGCTGGCACAATCGACGTCGTGCTCTATCTCACTACTTCGTTCCTCTGTAACAGTCGCTGAAGTGCTGCCTTCGGCTGTAATCATCTCTGGGGCCTCAAGGGGAATTCGTTCGCCATGAGAAAGCGAGGGTTCGTTGGGAATGTTCTGCTTTCCAGTTCCGGGCCCGCGCGTCTCGACCCGGATCGAGCTAGAGACTGTTCCCGGCGCCTGAAGGATCGTGGAAGTCGAGACTACGTTTGACGCGCCGGATGACCGGTGACCGGCCGAAGGCTGGTCCCGGGAACAGTGGGGCTTCGAAACGTTCCCGTGAAATGCGGAGTGCGAGGAGACGGCACAATCCGTCGCTGCCACCTGCGTTCTGGAGCCATACTGATCGACCGACGGCTGGTTCCGAGAGTTCATACTTATAAGATTGAGGGTCCTCGACGATATCGCGAAGATACGGTATAAGCCAGAAAGCAGACATTCGATGGGAGCAGGTGCGGAGGCGGGTAAGGCGCGCTTGACGATTGAGTATACGTCAATACATCGTGCTGCGAAACATGGGAGACCAACGTCTCGTATAACCTCGACATGTTGGAAGTCCCGGCTGCATACATTGAAGATATAGGCTTTTCAGTGTGTTCGGGTGATCCATCGATTGATCCGTCGACTGAAGAAGGTCCCTGTCTTGTTGCATTGGATATCAATCCGTACACGTGTATAGCGATACGGATCCTGAGGACAGAGACGGCTTTCGAGAGGATCGAGGCTGAGACGCACGTCCGTGAGCCGGGCGAAACAATGATGTCTATAGAAGACTTACCATAGATGTCCACCGATGAAAACTTCGCATCAACCGGCGAGCGCGCTGCAACGTGAAGTAGGAAAAAATTCGTTGGGAGGCAAACTGGGAGCTTCGTGTCGGGTTCCTGGTCCTCTAGAGTCTAGTGGGTGATCTGATGCAGGCGAGTGTTCAGCACGAGGAGCCATGATCTACGGGATAATTTCGGTTGCTTACCTCCTTGTGGAGGCCCATGCCCCCCTCGGCATTCAACCAGCAGCCGCGGTCAACGTCCAACATGTAGACGCGATAGCATCCAGAGAAGCTCTCCCAAGTCAGGTTATATTGCAGCCTCTACCCCCTCAAGCGTCGAAGTGACCTTCCCCTCCTCCGGCGTACGCTTGTGGACATCCGGAAGCGGTCTGAACGTTGTCAAAGGGCTCATTAGGGCTCATTGATGGGCTCGAGAAGGTGGGGGTTAGGAATGCAAGGTCAAAGAGGTCGAAAGTCCACGTCGAGACACGCGAGAGCGGCCGAGCGCTTCCCCCGATGTCGCTACGAGCTATGTAGTATGCAATAAGTCCCGCTGAGTGTTGATATTGGTCGGCACTTGCATCTGTCTTTGGTTCGATAACGTTCATCGTAGGAGCTGCTAGAGAAACATGTCGATCTTCATCAATATTCGAGCGCCAGTCGTGAAGCGTTGCTTGAGTCTCGGGATGGGTGATGGAAAACATCCCTGGCTAGGGATGTTGAGCTCACGCTCGAATGCATCGGCAGATTAACTCAAGGAAACGCAGGCTTATGAACGTCCCAAGACTAGCCATCTCGGCAGCAGTACCAGAGAGGCCACAGTCGGAGTCGACGAATTGGCAGAGATCGGATTCCTGGCTGTGCATTCTGGGAAAGATTGCACAGCCATGAACATATGTACCGCAAGTCGTGCGGAGGGGACGAGCTATTTGATCCCACTATATTGTACACACTCATCGTGCGCTGACTGCGCCTGTACCATGTCCCTGCTCTCTCTGCATTTGCAGTCTGGTATGACGCGCCACGACTGAGAATGCTATATCCTTCTCCGAGTTATGAAAGACAAGAGGCTGTCGAATTTAAGTGCAACGTCTGTGCGTCCCGAAGCGCCGAAAGTATGCTATTCTTGACAATGAAAGCTTGACACCCACCCCGAACCCTCTCGCATCGCCATCTACGGGCCGTACACCGCGTGGTGGCCATGAGGACGGAATGCAGCTGACAGCACGCCAACATCTCTTCTTCCCTGCCTCGTCCTCTTTCCTCTGCCCATCTCACCGACGATGGAACACCCCGATGGGCCCAACTGGAGGCGCTTCGATGCCGCGCTCGAACACAGCAAAACCGTCCTCTCCGTCCTCGGTGCAATTTCGGATGGTCTCGTCATGTGCGAACCTCTCAAAGGCGCCGTCGGACTGGCCAAAGAGGTCGTTGCGATGATCGAGGTGAGTCGACGAACGCGCTTGGCATCTGTATCGTATCCGGCGCCGACGCGGATCCCCTTGTAGAAAGTTCGCAAGAATGAGAAAGCGTGTACGGAGCTGGCTCGCCGGATAGGCGCGCTGATTTTCGTCATCTTGAACCAGCTCGGTGGAAAGAAGGAAGAAGAGGTACCTGACCACCTCAGGTCATACCTCGGTAATCTGGCTCGGTGAGTCCCAGCCTGCACTGGCTTCGGCGTGCTCATTCGTTCATCCATGAATTTCACAGAACGTTGACGGATATCAAGCACGGGCTCATACCACTCAAGCTTCACAAGGGGTTCTCATGGGCTTCGTTTGGGTCAGCATTGCTAAGACGAGAATCGGTGGCGGAGCAGCTGTCGGGCTATAACAGTCAGATCGACCATGCTGTTCAGGAGTTCACGGTGCGACCGTCGGCTTCCTTGACATTGACAAGAGCTGACGTTTGCCTTCGATGAGCAGGTTGCTGTCCTCAGTAATATCGCTTTCGATATAAACAGGAAATGTATAGCTCAGGTCAGTTCGTCATCAGGTGATTTGATGGTTTACTCACGACCCGATCGTATATAGACCTCGACATCCGCTATCCCAAGGTTCGCTCCCCATATATACAACATCCCAATGCAGTGATGTTGACGATTTAAAGTAGCATTCAGATCTCGTCTGTCGTCTCTACACCCCCGATCTACTTCTATGGGCGAGATGATGTCGTAGAAGATGCAGTTGGTAAACTCAGCGACAAGGAACGGCCTCACATCGCTCTTCTGGGTACCGGTGGCATCGGCAAGACGTCAGTCGCGCTGGCTATCCTCGACCACCAGGCCATCAAGTCGCGCAACCGCTGCTGCTTTGTGCCATGCGACTCCCTCCTCACGGCGTCAGCCTTGGTCCAGGCCATCGTGCAAGTTCTTGGTGGCAGCTCGTCATCTGGCGGGGATCCTATGGAGAAATTGGCTTCTCTTTTGAACGTCGGGTCGGTGGTACTCGCGCTGGACAACTTCGAGAGTCCATGGGATTCGGGTGGGACACAGACAGAGCTCACCGAGGTTCTTCGCATGTTGGCTGCTTCGCCGAACGTCCGGTTGATTGTGACGATGAGGGGAAATTCCCCGCCCGCTAAAGGAGACGTTCGATGGTCACCCATCTCTCTGGACCCCCTTTCCCCCGATGACGCGATGAAACTCTTCTGTTCTGTCAATCGAGAAATCACAGAGAACGAGAAGCCAGATCTCGATTTACTCCTGGACAAGTGCGGCGGTCTGCCGCTGGCCATCAAGCTGCTTGCCAGCGTCAAGGGTGATCTCCCCTGCTCCAGCCTCTTGCACCGATGGGAAAGACAGTCCACCGACATGCTCAAGGCCGAGCACGACTCTCCTACCCGCCTTACGAGCGTGGACGTATCGATATCTTTGTCCCTCGATTCGAAACGGATGAAAGGTGTTCCGGAGGCGATTGCGCTGCTCGGGGTGATTTGCAGTTTACCTGACGGGGTTCAAGGTGGGATCGATCAACTGATCAAGATGAACTTGGGCCTGAAGGACGTAGACACGGCCCTCGCGACTATCCTTGCCGCCTCTTTAGCTTTCAGGGCCTCCGATGGGTCCGTCAAGGTGCTCTCGCCGATCCGACAATACATGTTGAAGCATCACCCCCCTTCCGCTTTACTCTATGGCCAGCTCCTTCAACACTACATCCGGCTCGCGGACGAGTACGGGGATCTTGACCCCAATGATATGGGTTTCACCGAGGCATGCGCCGTCTTGCTTCCGGAAGTGGGCAACACCACCTATCTATTCAAGCAGGAGTTACGACGGGCGCAAGCAGGTACACGGGGAGTTGCTCGTGCAGCCTTCAAATTCACGAACTTTCAATACTGGACACGCCCTTCGACTGATCTCATCGACGACCTGCTCAGTCGATGGCCAGACTGTGGGCTAAAGGTCGGGCATCGAGAAGGCCTGGTAAGGAGGGCAAGATTGCGGCAGCACATTAGTGACTATTCGGCGGCCAAGGCGGATCTGGAGTACGCACTGGCGGAGTCGACCGCAGTTGAGGATCAGAATATGGTAGCACAGTGCTTGAAAACCCTAGGCGACGTCCATCTCATGCAGGGCGAGTACCCCCAGGCGATAGAGAAGCTCACCCGGGCCCACGACGTGTCCTCCGAGATCGGAGACCGACAGGGCGTGGCGAATTGCCTGCGGAGCTTGAGCAACATCCATCGCATGCAAGGCGAGTACCCGCAGGCGATAGAGAAGCTCACCCGGGCCCACGACGTGTACTCCGAGATTGGAGACCGACAAGGCGTGGCGAACTGCCTGTGGAGCTTGGGCGACATCCACCGCTTGCAGGGCGAATATCCCCAGGCGATAGAGAAGCTCACCCGGGCCCACG
>NW_006767454.1:75263-82528 GCF_000264995.1 Punctularia strigosozonata HHB-11173 SS5
CACGACGTGTCCTCCGAGATCGGAGACCGACAGGGCGTGGCGAATTGCCTGTGGAGCTTGGGCGACATCCATCGCACGCAGGGCGAGTACCCTCAGGCGATAGAGAAGCTCACTCGGGCCCACGACGTGTCCTCCGAGATCGGATCCCGACAAGGCGTGGCGAATTGCCTGTGGAGCTTGGGCGACATCCATCGCATGCAGGGCGAGTACCCCCAGGCGATAGAGAAGCTCACCCGGGCCCACGACGTGTACTCCGAGATCGGAGACCGACCGGGCGTGGCGAATTGCCTGAGGAGCTTGGGCGACATCCATCGCATGCAGAACGAGTACCCGCAGGCGATAGAGAAGCTCACCCGGGCCCACGACGTGTCCTCCGAGATCGGAGATCGGAATGGTGCTTCAGAGGCTTTGCAGAGATTAGGCGAGATTGATCGTGTCCAGGAGCAATATGATCAAGCCGCGGAGAAGCTAGGGCGCGCTCTTGACCTTGCTTCTAGCATTGGAGATCGCTATAACATCGCTTGGTGTCATATTCACATGGGGAACCTCGACTGCGACCGGTGTCGTTACGCTGAGGCCGTTGAGCATATCACGACCGCCCGGTCATTGTTCACGGCGATCGGACTAGAAGGCAACGCGGAATACTGCTCAGACTTCCTTCGTGAGATTCACGAGCTCATGGTAAGGTTGCCGTCACTCGCGACATGCATTCGCCGCTGACTCGCGTCGTGCAGGATGAAGAAGGTCGCGAAGGTTCTGCGACAGCCTCAGGCTCGGGCGACGACAAACTCGAAGATGCATGAGATCGACAAACTCGAAGATGCATGAGATGCGATATGCGAGTATATCCCACCCTGCTATAATCGTCATGTTTGGGTGCTGCTACAGGGTCGATGTTCCCCGCTACTCTGCCGCTGCTTAGAGAGCTTGCACTACGTGTTTTGAGCGCCGTGCGGTCATCCCCCGTGGTTTCTACGAAGTCCTGTCCATTCACGTAAATAGAGCTCTTTGACTGGTACGGACCGGGCAGAAATCGCGTACCACATCACTAGATGCCTTCTGTCATCGTCCTTGATGGTGTTTATCCGCCGTAGTATACTCATCTGCGCATGTAGAGCTTGCAACGATCCCATCCACGACGTAGTAGAGCTTCGAAAGTGGGAGCTCCGGGCTGGCTTGGGATTCTGCGGCGCTCCCGCAATCCATCGGAATGGAACCGCAGATGTCGCAGCGGAGGCGGTGGAGGCGGAGACGGCGCAGAGATGACGGTGTGTCGTGACCGCCGGTGAACGCGTAGTCCGCATGTCCACGTCGCGTTGTAAGCACCCTCGTATCAACTGGTGGACGTGCGTATGGTGCTAATGCGTTTCGGGATGAACGGATGTCTCCTGGGGAAGATGGATGCCGCTCAACCGGATTTTGACGATAAGATTGCAGATGATTCGCGACTTATCCGGCACTAGACGACATTAGACTACACGTACATAGCAATATCGCTGTTTGAACTCGCGACATTGAACGTACAACAGCTTTGACCATATTCTGCCCGCCTGTCGGATAATATGAGCTGAAAAGACACGAAGAGGGATCGCGACGACGAACATAATAGCCACCATCCTGAAGCGGTCCAATCGAACGCTACTAAGCACTCGCGAGACGGTTGGGTATCATCGCGAAGTGCGCATAATAGGGCTGCACCGCTGCGAGGTTTCGAACGACGATGATAATGAGTGGCCCCGTCGTGTCGGCTAGCAACGCGAGCATAATAGAGTCGGCGCTATATAGACGTTGGTCGAGTCGTCGAGTCGGCTGGGGCCCTCTCTTGACTATTATAGCACTGTCGTCGACCCATCGCAAGACTGCACACCGCCAACTCGCAGGGACGGAACGCAAGGTCACCGTGATTATCGTCATCACCGGTAATCCGATGCCGGCGGAAGCAAAGGCTATCCGGATATAGATACGCATCGTCGGCTGATGCGAATGCACGGTCGACCTCCATCGTGAGTACTGTATCCTCGAGCGCTCGTCTTCGCCTGGACCGTCGGGGTTGCATGCCGCGGTACATAGCCCGACTCAACCCTTCTGCTCACTCACCCGCAGCACTCCAGCCCGTGCAAAGAAGAGCACCTCAGCACATCGATGAAACTGACGACAGCCTTGAAGATGCGCTCTCTAGGACCGCGCATTCACCCCACTCCTCCTTCTAGTGCCCGTCTCGCCGCTGAGCGCGCATAAGTATTGTAAGCTTCCTATTGACACAAGACGTCGGTTTTGGAGACGCTAACGGACGAGAGTAGTGTGACAATTAATGACGACGACGGCCTGGTTATCCATCACGCTTTAGATACAGCGTACCACCCTCGGGACCTACACTGTTCAGAACCCCCAACTAAGATATCCACGTTCCTGCATCCTCTCCATAGACTCCGTCAGCTGCACGCCACCCGCCCCTCTATCCGCAGAACCTGTGCCAACGACTCCGACTTCACACGCCTCCCTAATTTCTTTTCCCTCTCGCGCACCTCGCTCTCCTCGTTCTCGAACGCAAGCACTCGGGTCCGACCCATTGCCTGGCATGACTCGCAGCGGGCGCTGCAGCGCGGCTCAGGTGCACGCCGGAAACATCCCAGGCACCGTTCCGGAGGCCGTACCCTCGTGCAACTCGGAAGTCGACACGGCATAGTCCCGGGATGTGAGGAGCCGCGAGTGCTTCAGTTGTACGACGTCCGCCTTTGCCCCCGCGCGAAGGAGTGGCGTTCTGTTCTCCTACGTGCTCGGACGCAACGAGTGCCGGGAGTTGAACAGTGCACACTCGTCAAGTAAGCGTTACAGCCCTTTCCTTCGCAACACCCAGCAGCTGCAGACGATGGGTGTTCATCGTCGACTGATACCATACGCGGGCGATGTCACACCGATATCGTGGCGGTGGTGCCTCACGGACCACGCCCGTAGGACGTGGGCAGGATGGCAAAGGCGAAGATCGTGGCGGATCGTGCACGAAACGAAGCGGAGTTTTCTCGTCGACTCGAGCCTGATGTTCTCTGGCGCCTTTGAGCAGCAGCGGCAGCGAGCGATCTCGGCGCTGACTAGCACGTCTGGGTCGTTGTTGAGCTGGCTGCTCGACAATCTTGGATATCGTTCATCTAGCGGGCCTCTGTGACTCGAACACGCGCAAGAATGACTCGGACGTCAACTGATGGGCTCGGTGTCGTGCACCCAAGTCACGTCGGGACATTCGCTTCCTGCGTTCACATCTTCGGAAAGTCCTTGCGACGGGACAAACACATCTTATGGAATCTCTCCTTCCCTCGACCTCGAGATGCCATTCGTAACTTGACGCTACACCGTACCAGTCACTTCTCACATGCGATCTGATGCGTATATCAAAACGTTCGCGAGGAGATGACGGGCCAGTGAGCGTGCACTTGGTCGATGCAGGAGCGAGGAGCAGGGTACGATCAAGTCCGTAAAAGAGATGTAGACCAATTTAATCCTAAGCGTCGCAGACAGCCCTGTGGCTCGAGAAGGCTTTCCTTCCACAGCCTGCCAGTCCATTCATATTCTACGTGTGAGGATCCCACAATCATGACCATCGAGAGAACATCGCGTTGCAGAGATACGAGCGCTTGAGTGGCGGAAAGAGAACAACCCCCACGGCGATGCAAGAGGATGCCATAGCACGTCCGCGAGCTTCGGAGGTTGGACGGGTCCGGACTGGGTTCGTTACATACTACATGGACACTGCTTGCGCTGCTGCGTGTTATACTCAACCTTTACGACACTTGGGATGAATCCTGCAAATGCTCCGACGAGCGAAACGAGAACGCACAATATGCCAGTGCACCCTGAATCTTGTATCCCGACCAAGCGCCGGCATGCTGTTCATGTGTACTGCATTCTGGGGGGCAATCAGCGCACTGCTCCCAATAGCTCTGCTAGATTCTGTATAAGAACCCTTGCCACTCATGGCCTCTCGCACCGCCTCGTACCAGAACCACTGCCACTCTGTCGAGAATATATGCGTGAGGGTCGTGAGTTCTGAGACCCCCACCTTCGCTCTTGCCATGGCTTCCCCTCCCCAGCCCGCGGTCAATGCTTCCGAAGAGCCCAAAGTCGCAGTTGACCAGAAAAAATTGGATCGCGCCCTGGCAAACGGCGAGACGCTGTTATCCATCGTAGAGGCGCTCACGGAGGGTGTCGTCCTCTGCGACCCTCTGAAAGGGTCTGTTAAGGTTGCAAGGGAGATTCTCAAAATGGTACAGGTACGTCGTCCGGTCTTCCTTCATCCGTTCGATGTCGACATCCTGTGTGATAGAAAGTGCGCAAAAATCGAGAGGATTGCGAAGAGTTGGCCAGCCGTGTCTTCAAGCTCACCGGCACCATGCTCAGGATTCTCGACGGGAAACGGAACGAGGACGTGCCTCCGGAGCTCAAGAGGTGTCTAGACGAGGTTCACGAGTATGTCCCGCAGCTGCAGAACAAGATGTTGCAGCATAATGAATTCGCCCTCTAGAACATTGGAAAAGATCAAGAGTGGCTTAGAACCGCTCAAACTGTCGAGAATTTTCACGTTCGGGGCATGGTTCCGATCTCTCCGCAGGAGAGAATATATAGCGGACAAGATTTCGGGTTATAACACCGAGATTGATCGACGCATCCAAGAATTTACGGTGAGATGTAATGATCATATACCCTCCACGAGTTCTTATACCGTGCATTCCCTCACATAGGCTGTCGTCGTCAGCCATATCGGTTTGACGTTGCACTCCGCTTTTGGAGACGTGAACTCCCGATTGGACCGTTTTTACTCTAAGGCGATGGAAACCAGCTCGGGCGTGAACAAAATCCAGGCCAACCTGACGGATGTGTACTCGGTGGTGATTGAAATCCACTCTTTAATACGAGCACGGTTCCCTGATCCAACGGAGGGCATTCCGCGTGGAGTGCAGGCCAACACATCTGAGGCCGCAAGGTTTGTGGGCCTCATCAGTATACCGTCATAAGATGCGCTAAAGGCAAGGCAACTCATCAGCCTTCAATACGTCCCTGCCCCTCCTCGCCTGTACGGACGAGATATCGTCGTGAGGGCTGCAGCCGGCAAAATATGCGACGCTCAACAACGGCACATAGCCCTCTTGGGTACCGGAGGGATCGGCAAGACCTCGGTCGCGCTTGGCGTCGTCGATGATTTAGGTGTCAAAGGCCAGAATGACTGCTACTTCGTCCGCTGCGACACGGTGATATCTGACCTAACCCTGGTCGCAAGTATCCTCCAGGCCATGGAAAAGAACTCGTCGGATAACGGCGATCCCATGAAAAATCTTAAGACGTGTCTGGAGGCGGCGAGCCGTCCCATTGTACTCGTGCTGGATAACTTCGAGAGCCCCTGGTCACTGGATACACCCAATATCCAGCCGAGACTCACGGAAGTCCTCCGAACATTGGCTGCCATCCCTAAACTTCAATTGATCGTGACCATGCGAGGCAATGCCCCACCTGCTGACGGAGACGTCCCGTGGTCAGTCATGCACCTCGACCCTTTGGGGCATATTCCAGCGCGCGAGCTCTTCCTGTCCATAAAACCCGATACATCGCCGTCCGAGTTCAAGGATCTCGACCTGCTGCTCCAGAAATGCGACGGCCTACCCCTCGCCATCAAACTCCTGGCTCTACTCAAATCATCCTCGACCTGCGGCCGCCTGCTGAAGCAATGGGAAAAACAAAAGACCTCGCTATTGAAGACGAATCACCCCTCTGAATCCCGCGAAACCAGCATGCGTGTCTCTATATCAATGTCGCTGCAGTCCGCACCAATGCGCCGCCATCCGGATGCGATCCCGTTGCTTGCCGTCATCTGTCGCTTACCCGACGGTATCCTTGGGGGAGTCGAGCAGCTTGAGGAGATGGATCTGGGTTTCGATGATGTTGACGAAGCTTTGGCCACCGTCCTCGGATCTGGTCTTGCCTTCAAGGCTGAAAACCAGAGCATTAAGGTGCTTGCTCCAATCCGCGAGTACATCAATAACGACCGTATTATCACGTCACGGCAATTTGTTCTTCCTCTCCGCCAACGCGAAGTACTCATGCGATATTACGTCGATCTGATCGACAGGCACGCCAACAAAAAACCCGGAGACGACAGGTTCCCGTCAGCGTACGAAACCTTGCTCCCGGAAACGGGTAATATCATCTCCCTGTTCATGTGGGAGCTCGCCCATAAACAAGGCGTAGCGCCGGATGTTGCGCGGGCAGCATTCTTTTTCAGCCGTTTCCAGCAATTCATGCGACCCTCCACCGAGCTCATCGACCAATTGGTCGCCGCTTGGGATGATTACGCGATAGGTGTAGCTCGCGCTGAAGGTCTGACCGCAAGGGGTGAGCTCATGTACAGAACAAGCCACTACCGATCAGCAAGGGAGGACTTCGAGAAGGCTTGTGAGCAGTACAATCGTTCCGGCAACAAGCAACAACTGGCAAATGCTTTGAGACGACTGGGCGATATCCATCGCGTGCAGAGCGAGTACCCGCAGGCGATAGAGAAGCTCACCCGGGCCCACGACGTGTACTCCGAGATCGGAGACCGACAGGGCGTGGCGAATTGCCTGCGGAGCTTGGGCGACATCCATCGCATGCAGGGTGAGTACCCCCCGGCGATAGAGAAGCTCAGCCGGGCCCACGACGTGTACTCCGAGATCGGATCCCGAGAGGGCGTGGCGAATTGCCTGCGGAGCTTGGGCGATATCCATGGCATGCAGGGCGAGTACCCGCAGGCGATAGAGAAACTCGCACGGGCCCACGGCGTGTCCTCCGAGATCGGAGACCGACAGGGTGTGGCGAAGTGCTTGGTTAGCTTGGGCAACATCCATCGCAGGCAGGACGAGTACCCGCAGGCGAAAGAGAAGCTCACCCGGGCCCACGACGTGTCCTCCGAGATCGGAGACCGACAGGGCGTGGCGAATTGCCTGTTGAGCTTGGGCGAGATCCATCGAATGCAAGGCGAGTACCCGCAGGCGATAGAGAAGCTCACCCGGGCCCACGACGTGTACTCCGAGATCGGAGACCGACAGGGCATGGCGAATTGCCTGCAGAGCTTGGGCGAGATCCATCGCGTGCAGGACGAGTACCCTCAGGCGATAGAGAAGCTCACCCGTGCCCACGACGTGTACTCCGATATTGGTGACCGACAGGGCGTGGCGAACTGCCTGTGGAGCTTGGGCGACATCCATCGCTTGCAGGGCAAGTACCCCCAGGCGATAGAGAAG